>NW_027447420.1:0-31630 GCF_038048845.1 Mixophyes fleayi | reverse complement strand
TATTCATGTTTCATGATTCATGATTGAATTCATGATTTATGATTCATGATTTGATTCACGATTCATGATTCATGATTCAATTCAAGATTCATAATTCATGATTCAATTCATGATTCAAGTCATGTTTCATGATTCAATTTATGATTCAATTCATGATTCATGATTCATGATTCAATTCATGATTCATAATTCATGATTCATGATTCAATTAATAATTTTTAATTCATGATTCATGATTCAATTCATGATTCATGATTCAATTAATGATTCAATTCATGATTCATGATTCGATTCATAATTCGTAAATCATGATTCAATTCATTATTAATGATTCGTGATTCAATATTCGTGATTCATGATTCTATTCATGATTAATGATTCAAATCATGATTCATGATTCAATTCATGATTCATGATTCATTATTCAATTCATGATTCATGATTCATGATTCAAGTCATGATTCATGTTTCAATTCATGATTCGATTCATGATTCACGATTCAATTCATGATTCGAATCCTGATTCAATTCATGATTCATGATTCAATTTATGATTCATGATTCAATTTATGATTTATGATTCCATTCATGATTCATGATTCATGATTCCATTCATGATTCATGATTCATGATTCAATTCATGATTCATGATTCATGATTCGATTCATGATTCGATTCATGATTCATGATTCGATTCATGATTCATGATTCAAATCATGATTCATGATTCAATTCATGATTCATGATTCATGATTCAATTCATGATTCATGATTCATGATTCATGATTCGATTCATGATTCATGATTCGATTCATGATTCATGATTCATGATTGAATTTATAATTCATGATTCGATTCATGATTGAATTCATGATTCATGATTCGATTCATGATTCAATTCATGATTCATGATTCGATTCATGATTCATGATTCAAGTCATGATTCATGTTTCAATTCATGATTCAAGATTCATGATTCAATTAATGATTCATGATTCATGATTCATGATTCAATTAATGATTCATGATTCATGATTCATGATTCATTTCATGATTGATGATTGATGATTCAATTCATGTTTCATGATTCGATTCATGATTCTTGATTCATGATTTATGATTCGATTCATGATTTATGATTCATGATTCAATTCATGATTCATGATTCATGATTTAATTCATAATTCATGATTCAATTCATGATTCATGATTCGATTCATGATTCTTTATTCATGATTCATGATTCGATTCATGATTCATGATTCAATTCATGATTCATGATTCGATTCATGATTCTTTATTCATGATTCATGATTCGATTCATGATTCATGATTCAATTCATGATTCATGATTCTTGATTCAATTCATGATTCATGATTTAATTCATGATTCATAATTCATGATTCATGATTTAATTGATGATTCATGATTTAATTGATGATTCATGATTCAATTCATGATTCATGATTCATAATTCATGATTCATTATTCATAATTCATGATTCATGATTCAATTGATGATTCATGATTCTTGATTCATGATTCGATTGATGATTGATGATTCATGATTCATGATTCAATTCATGATTCATGATTCATGATTCAATTCATGATTCATGATTCATGATTCATGATTCAATTCATGATTCATGATATATGATTCATGATTCATGATTCATAAATCATGATTCGATTCATGATTTATGATTCATGATTCAATTCATGATTCATGATTCATGATTCAATTCATGATTTATGATTCGATTCATGATTCTTAATTCATGATTCATGATTCTTGATTCATGATTCTTGATTCATGATTCATGATTCATGATTCGATTGATGATTCATGATTAATGATTCAATTCATGATTCATGATTTATGATTCGATTCATGATTCATGATTCAATTCATGATTCATGATTCATGATTCAATTCATAATTCATGAGTCGATTCATGATTCAATTCATGATTCAATTCATGTTTCATGATTCATGATTGAATTCATGATTTATGATTCATGATTTGATTCACGATTCATGATTCATGATTCAATTCAAGATTCATAATTCATGATTCAATTCATGATTCAAGTCATGTTTCATGATTCAATTTATGATTCAATTCATGATTCATGATTCATGATTCAATTCATGATTCATAATTCATGATTCATGTTTCAATTAATAATTTTTAATTCATGATTCATGATTCAATTCCTGATTCATGAGTCAATTAATGATTCAATTCATGATTCATGATTCGATTCATAATTCGTAAATCATAATTCAATTCATTATTAATGATTCATGATTCAATATTCGTGATTCATGATTCTATTCATGATTAATGATTCAAATCATGATTCATGATTCAATTCATGATTCATGATTCATTATTCAATTCATGATTCATGATTCATGATTCAAGTCATGATTCATGTTTCAATTCATGATTCGATTCATGATTCACGATTCAATTCATGATTCGAATCCTGATTCAATTCATGATTCATGATTCAATTTATGATTCATGATTCAATTTATGATTCATGATTCCATTCATGATTCATGATTCATGATTCCATTCATAATTCATGATTCATGATTCAATTCATGATTCATGATTCATGATTCATGATTCGATTCATGATTCGATTCATGATTCATGATTCGATTCATGATTCATGATTCAATTCATGATTCATGATTCAATTCATGATTCATGATTCATGATTCAATTCATGATTCATGATTCATGATTCATAATTCGATTCATGATTCATGATTCATGATTCGATTCATGATTCATGATTCATGATTCAATTTATAATTCCTGATTCGATTCATGATTGAATTCATGATTCATGATTCGATTCATGATTCAATTCATGATTCATGATTCGATTCATGATTCATGATTCAAGTCATGATTCATGTTTCAATTCATGATTCATGATTCATGATTCAATTAATGATTCATGATTCATGATTCATGATTCAATTAATGATTCATGATTCATGATTCACGATTCAATTCATGATTCGAATCCTGATTCAATTCATGATTCATGATTCAATTTATGATTCATGATTCAATTTATGATTCATGATTCCATTCATGATTCATGATTCATGATTCCATTCATGATTCATGATTCATGATTCAATTCATGATTCATGATTCATGATTCATGATTCGATTCATGATTTGATTCATGATTCATGATTCGATTCATGATTCATGATTCAATTCATGATTCATGATTCAATTCATGATTCATGATTCATGATTCAATTCATGATTCATGATTCATGATTCATAATTCGATTCATGATTCATGATTCATGATTCGATTCATGATTCATGATTCATGATTCAATTTATAATTCCTGATTCGATTCATGATTGAATTCATGATTCATGATTCGATTCATGATTCAATTCATGATTCATGATTCGATTCATGATTCATGATTCAAGTCATGATTCATGTTTCAATTCATGATTCATGATTCATGATTCAATTAATGATTCATGATTCATGATTCATGATTCAATTAATGATTCATGATTCATGATTCATGATTCATTTCATGATTGATGATTGATGATTCAATTCATGTTTCATGATTCGATTCATGATTCTTGATTCATGATTTATGATTCGATTCATGATTTATGATTAATGATTCAATTCATGATTCATGATTCATGATTTAATTCATAATTCATGATTCAATTCATGATTCATGATTCGATTCATGATTCTTTATTCATGATTCATGATTCGATTCATGATTCATGATTCAATTCATGATTCATGATTCGATTCATGATTCTTTATTCATGATTCATGATTCGATTCATGATTCATGATTGAATTCATGATTCATGATTCTTGATTCAATTCATGATTCATGATTCAATTCATGTTTCATGATTCATGATTCAATTCATGATTCATGATTCATGATTCATGATTCGATTCATGATTTATGATTCATGATTCAATTCATGATTCATGATTCATGATCCAATTCATGATTCATGATTCATGATTCAATTCATGATTTATGATTCGATTCATGATTCTTAATTCATGATTCATGATTCGATTCATGATTCTTGATTCATGATTCGATTCATGATTCTTGATTCATGATTCCATTCATGATTCATGATTTATGATTCCATTCATGATTCATGATTCATGATTCAATTTATGATTCATGATTCCATTCATGATTCATGATTCATGATTCAATTCATGATTCATGATTCATGATTCATGATTCGATTCATGATTCATGATTCATGATTCATGATTCGATTCATGATTCATGATTCATGATTCATGATTCGATTAATGATTCATGATTCAATTCATGATTCATGATTCAATTTATAATTCATAATTCGATTCATGATTCGTGATTCATAATTCAATTCATTATTAATGATTTATGATTCATGATTGAATACATGATTCATGATTCATGATTCAATTCATGATTCATGATTCTATAAATGATTCATGATTCGATTCATGATTCATGATTCAAGTCATGATTCATGTTTCAATTCATGATTCAATTCATGATTCATGATTCACGATTCAATTAATGATTCATGATTCATGATTCATGATTCAATTAATGATTCATGATTCATGATTCATGATTCATTTCATGACTGATGATTCATGATTTAATTCATGTTTCATGATTCGATTCATGATTCTTGATTCATGATTCATGATTCGATTCATGATTTATGATTCATGATTCAATTCATGATTCATGATTCAATTCATGATTCATGATTCAATTCATGATTCATGATTCGATTCATGATTCATGATTCATGATTCAATTCATGATTCATAATTCGATTCATGATACTTGATTCATGATTCGATTCATAATTCATGATTCATGATTCAATTCATGATTCATGATTCAATTCATGATTCATAATTCATGATTCGATTCATGATTCAATTCATGATTCATGATTCGATTAATGATTCGATTCATGATTCATGATTTAATTCATGATTCATGATTCATGATTCGATTCATGATTCATGATTCGATTCATAATTCATGATTCATGATTCAATTCATGATTCATGATTCAATTCATGATTCATAATTCATGATTCGATTTATGATTCATGATTCAATTCATGATTCATGATTCAATTGATGATTCATGATTCAATTCATGATTCAATTCATGATTCATGATTCATGATTTAATTAATTATTCATGATTCTTGATTCAATTCATGTTTCATGATTCAATTCATGATTCATAATTCATGATTCATGATTCAATTCATGATTCATGATTCTTGATTCAATTCATGATTCATGATTCAATTCATGATTCATTATTCATGATTTATGATTCGGTTTATGATTCATGATTCAATTCATGATTCGAATTCTGAATCAATTCATGATTCGAATCCTGATTCAATTCATGATTCATGATTCATGATTCAATTCATGATTCATGATTTATGATTTGATTCATGATTCATGATTCATGATTCATGATTCGATTCATGATTTATGATTCATGATTCAATTCATGACTTATGATTAATGATTCAATTCATGATTTATGATTCGATTCATGATTCTTAATTCATGATTCATGATTCGATTCATGATTCTTGATTCATGATTCGATTGATGATTGATGATTCATGATTCATGATTCAATTCATGATTCATGATTCATGATTCAATTCATGATTCATGATTCATGATTCATGATTCAATTCATGATTCATGATATATGATTCATGATTCATGATTCATAAATCATGATTCGATTCATGATTTATGATTCATGATTCAATTCATGATTCATGATTCATGATTCAATTCATGATTTATGATTCGATTCATGATTCTTAATTCATGATTCATGATTCATGATTCATGATTCGATTGATGATTCATGATTAATGATTCAATTCATGATTCATGATTTATGATTCGATTCATGATTCATGATTCAATTCATGATTCATGATTCATGATTCAATTCATAATTCATGAGTCGATTCATGATTCAATTCATGATTCATGATTCAATTCATGATTCAATTCATGTTTCATGATTCATGATTGAATTCATGATTTATGATTCATGATTTGATTCACGATTCATGATTCATGATTCAATTCAAGATTCATAATTCATGATTCAATTCATGATTCAAGTCATGTTTCATGATTCAATTTATGATTCAATTCATGATTCATGATTCATGATTCAATTCATGATTCATAATTCATGATTCATGATTCAATTAATAATTTTTAATTCATGATTCATGATTCAATTCATGATTCATGATTCAATTAATGATTCAATTCATGATTCATGATTCGATTCATAATTCGTAAATCATGATTCAATTCATTATTAATGATTCGTGATTCAATATTCGTGATTCATGATTCTATTCATGATTAATGATTCAAATCATGATTCATGATTCAATTCATGATTCATGATTCATTATTCAATTCATGATTCATGATTCATGATTCAAGTCATGATTCATGTTTCAATTCATGATTCGATTCATGATTCACGATTCAATTCATGATTCGAATCCTGATTCAATTCATGATTCATGATTCAATTTATGATTCATGATTCAATTTATGATTTATGATTCCATTCATGATTCATGATTCATGATTCCATTCATGATTCATGATTCATGATTCAATTCATGATTCATGATTCATGATTCGATTCATGATTCGATTCATGATTCATGATTCGATTCATGATTCATGATTCAAATCATGATTCATGATTCAATTCATGATTCATGATTCATGATTCAATTCATGATTCATGATTCATGATTCATGATTCGATTCATGATTCATGATTCGATTCATGATTCATGATTCATGATTGAATTTATAATTCATGATTCGATTCATGATTGAATTCATGATTCATGATTCGATTCATGATTCAATTCATGATTCATGATTCGATTCATGATTCATGATTCAAGTCATGATTCATGTTTCAATTCATGATTCAAGATTCATGATTCAATTAATGATTCATGATTCATGATTCATGATTCAATTAATGATTCATGATTCATGATTCATGATTCATTTCATGATTGATGATTGATGATTCAATTCATGTTTCATGATTCGATTCATGATTCTTGATTCATGATTTATGATTCGATTCATGATTTATGATTCATGATTCAATTCATGATTCATGATTCATGATTTAATTCATAATTCATGATTCAATTCATGATTCATGATTCGATTCATGATTCTTTATTCATGATTCATGATTCGATTCATGATTCATGATTCAATTCATGATTCATGATTCGATTCATGATTCTTTATTCATGATTCATGATTCGATTCATGATTCATGATTCAATTCATGATTCATGATTCTTGATTCAATTCATGATTCATGATTTAATTCATGATTCATAATTCATGATTCATGATTTAATTGATGATTCATGATTTAATTGATGATTCATGATTCAATTCATGATTCATGATTCATAATTCATGATTCATTATTCATAATTCATGATTCATGATTCAATTGATGATTCATGATTCTTGATTCATGATTCGATTGATGATTGATGATTCATGATTCATGATTCAATTCATGATTCATGATTCATGATTCAATTCATGATTCATGATTCATGATTCATGATTCAATTCATGATTCATGATATATGATTCATGATTCATGATTCATAAATCATGATTCGATTCATGATTTATGATTCATGATTCAATTCATGATTCATGATTCATGATTCAATTCATGATTTATGATTCGATTCATGATTCTTAATTCATGATTCATGATTCTTGATTCATGATTCTTGATTCATGATTCATGATTCATGATTCGATTGATGATTCATGATTAATGATTCAATTCATGATTCATGATTTATGATTCGATTCATGATTCATGATTCAATTCATGATTCATGATTCATGATTCAATTCATAATTCATGAGTCGATTCATGATTCAATTCATGATTCAATTCATGTTTCATGATTCATGATTGAATTCATGATTTATGATTCATGATTTGATTCACGATTCATGATTCATGATTCAATTCAAGATTCATAATTCATGATTCAATTCATGATTCAAGTCATGTTTCATGATTCAATTTATGATTCAATTCATGATTCATGATTCATGATTCAATTCATGATTCATAATTCATGATTCATGTTTCAATTAATAATTTTTAATTCATGATTCATGATTCAATTCCTGATTCATGAGTCAATTAATGATTCAATTCATGATTCATGATTCGATTCATAATTCGTAAATCATAATTCAATTCATTATTAATGATTCATGATTCAATATTCGTGATTCATGATTCTATTCATGATTAATGATTCAAATCATGATTCATGATTCAATTCATGATTCATGATTCATTATTCAATTCATGATTCATGATTCATGATTCAAGTCATGATTCATGTTTCAATTCATGATTCGATTCATGATTCACGATTCAATTCATGATTCGAATCCTGATTCAATTCATGATTCATGATTCAATTTATGATTCATGATTCAATTTATGATTCATGATTCCATTCATGATTCATGATTCATGATTCCATTCATGATTCATGATTCATGATTCAATTCATGATTCATGATTCATGATTCATGATTCGATTCATGATTCGATTCATGATTCATGATTCGATTCATGATTCATGATTCAATTCATGATTCATGATTCAATTCATGATTCATGATTCATGATTCAATTCATGATTCATGATTCATGATTCATAATTCGATTCATGATTCATGATTCATGATTCGATTCATGATTCATGATTCATGATTCAATTTATAATTCCTGATTCGATTCATGATTGAATTCATGATTCATGATTCGATTCATGATTCAATTCATGATTCATGATTCGATTCATGATTCATGATTCAAGTCATGATTCATGTTTCAATTCATGATTCATGATTCATGATTCAATTAATGATTCATGATTCATGATTCATGATTCAATTAATGATTCATGATTCATGATTCATGATTCATTTCATGATTGATGATTGATGATTCAATTCATGTTTCATGATTCGATTCATGATTCTTGATTCATGATTTATGATTCGATTCATGATTTATGATTCATGATTCAATTCATGATTCATGATTCATGATTTAATTCATAATTCATGATTCAATTCATGATTCATGATTCGATTCATGATTCTTTATTCATGATTCATGATTCGATTCATGATTCATGATTCAATTCATGATTCATGATTCGATTCATGATTCTTTATTCATGATTCATGATTCGATTCATGATTCATGATTGAATTCATGATTCATGATTCTTGATTCAATTCATGATTCATGATTTAATTCATGATTCATAATTCATGATTCATGATTTAATTGATGATTCATGATTTAATTGATGATTCATGATTCAATTCATGATTCATGATTCATGATTCTTGATTCAATTCATGATTCATGATTCATGATTCATAATTCATGATTCATTATTTATAATTCATGATTCATGATTCATGATTCAATTGATGATTCATGATTCAATTCATGATTCATAATTCATGATTCGGTTCATGATTCATAATTCGGTTCATGATTCATGATTCAATTTATGATTCATGATTCATGATTTAATTAATGATTTATGATTCATGATTCATGATTCATGATTCAATTTATGATTCATGATTCATGATTCATTCATGATTCATGATTCAATTCATGATTCTTGATTCATGATTCATGATTCGATTCATGATTCATGATTCGATTCATGATTCATGATTTGATTCATGATTCATGATTCATGATTCGATTCATGATTCATGATTCATGATTCAATTCATGATTCATGATTCAATTCATGATTCATGATTCAATTCATGATTCATGATTTAATTCATGATTCATGATTCATGATTCATGATTCTTGATTCAATTCATGATTCATGATTCAATTCATGATTCATGATTTAATTCATGATTCATAATTCATGATTCATGATTTATGATTCAATTCATGATTCATGATTCATATTTTATGATTCATGATTCGGTTCATGATTCATGATTCAATTCATGATACATGATTCATGATTCATGATTCGATTCATGATACATGATTCATGATTCAATTCATGATTTATGATTCATGATTCAATTCATGATTCTTGATTCATGATTCAATTCATGATTCATGATTCGATTAATCATTCTTGATTCATGATTCGATTGATGATTCATGATTCGATTGATGATTCATGATTCATGATTCCATTCATGATTCATGATTCATGATTCAATTCATGATTCATGATTCATGATTCAATTCATGATTCATGATTCAATTCATGATTCATGATTCAATTCATGATTCATGATTCATGATTCAATTCATGATTCATAATTCGATTCATGATTCTTGATTCATGATTCATGATTCGATTCATGATTTATGATTCATGATTCAATTCATGATTCATGATTCATGATTTAATTCATAATTCATGATTCAATTCATGATTCATGATTCGATTCATGATTCTTTATTCATGAATCGAATCATGAATCATGATTCATGATTCATGATTCATGATTCTTGATTCATGATTCATGATTCAATTCATGATTCATGATTCTTGATTCAATTCATGATTCATGATTCATGATTCTTGATTCAATTCATGATTCATGATTTAATTCATGATTCATAATTCATGATTCATGATTTAATTGATGATTCATGATTTAATTGATGATTCATGATTCAATTCATGATTCATGATTCATTATTCATAATTCATGATTCATGATTCATGATTCAATTCATGATTCATGATTCAATTCATGATTCATGATTCGGTTCATGATTCATAATTCGGTTCATGATTCATGATTCAATTCATGATTCATGATTTAATTAATGATTCATGATTCATGATTCATGATTCAATTCATGATTCATGATTCAGTTCATGATTCATGATTCAATTCATGATTCTTGATTCATGATTCATGATTCGATTCATGATTCATGATTCGATTCATGATTCATGATTCGATTCATGATTCATGATTCATGATTCAATTCATGATTCATGATTCAATTCATGATTTATGATTCAATTCATGATTCATGATTCATGATTCTTGATTCAATTCATGATTCATGATTCAATTCATGATTCATAATTCATGATTCATGATTCATGATTTAATTCATGATTCATAATTCATGATTCATGATTCATGATTCAATTCATGATTCATGATTCATATTTTATGATTCATGATTCGGTTCATGATTCATGATTCAATTCATGATTCATGATTCAATTCATGATTCATGATTCATGATTCATGATTCGATTCATGATTTATGATTCATGATTCAATTCATGATTTTTGATTCATGATTCAATTCATGATTTATGATTTGATTCATGATTCTTGATTGATGATTCATGATTCGATTCATGATTCATGATTCCATTCATGATTCATGATTCCATTCATGATTCATGATTCATGATTCAATTCATGATTCATGATTCATGATTCAATTCATGATATATGATTCAATTCATGATTCATGATTCATGATTCAATTCATGATTCATGATTCATGATTCATGATTCGATTGATGATTCATGATTCGATTGATGATTCATGATTCATGATTCCATTCATGATTCATGATTCATGATTCAATTCATGATTCATGATTCATGATTCAATTCATGATTCATGATTCAATTCATGATTCATGATTCATGATTCAATTCATGATTCATGATTCAATTCATGATTCATAATTTGATTCATGATACTTGATTCATGATTCATGATTCGATTCATGATTCATGATTCGATTCATAATTCATGATTCGATTCATAATTTATGATTCATGATTCATTATTCATGATTCAATTCATGATTCATGATTTGATTCATGATTCAATTCATGATTCATGATTCATGATTCAATTCATGATTCATGATTCATGATTCATGATTCAATTCATGATTCATAATTCGATTCATGTTACTTGATTCATGATTCATGATTCGATTCATAATTCATGATTCATGATTCAATTCATGATTCATGATTCATGATTCAATTCATGATTCATAATTCATGATTCGATTCATGATTCAATTCATGATTCATGATTCAATTCATTATTCATGATTCAATTCATTATTCATTATTCATGATTCATGATTCTTGATTCAATTCATGATTCATGATTCAATTCATGATTTATAATTCATGATTCATGATTCATGATTCAATTCATGATTCATAAGTCATGATTCATGATTCTTGATTCAATTCATGATTCATTTCATGATTCATGATTCAATTCATTATTCATAATTCATGATTTATGATTCGGTTCATGATTCATGATTCAATTCATGATTCATGATTCGATTTATGATTAATGATTCATGATTCAATTCATGATTCATGATTCATGATTCATGATTCAATTCATTATTCATGATTCATGATTCATGATTCAATTCACGATTCATTATTCATGATTCGATTCATGATTTATGATTCATGATTCAATTCATGATTCATGATTCATGATTCAATTCATGATTTATGATTCGATTCTTGATTCATGATTCATGATTCGATTGATGATTCATGATTCATGATTCAATTCATGATTAAAGATTCATGATTCAATTCATGATTCATGATTAATGATTCAATTTATGATTCATGATTCATGATTCAATTCATGATTCATGATTCATGATTCATGATTCAATTCATGATTCATGATTCATGATTCTAAATTCATGATTCATGATTCTTGATTCATGATTCATGATTCAATTCATGATTCATGATTTGATTGATGATTCATGATTCATGATTCAATCAATGATTCATGATTCATGATTCAATTCATGATTCATGATTCATGATTCAATTCATGATTCATGATTCATGATTCAATTCATGATTCATGATTCATGATTCATGATTCAATTCATGATTCGATTCATGATTCATGATTCGATTCATAATTCATGATTCATGATTCATGATTCAATTCATGATTCATGATTTAATTCATGATTCATAATTCATGATTCGATTTATGATTCATGATTCAATTCATGATTCATGATTCAATTCATGATTCATGATTCAATTCATGATTCATGATTCATGATTCAATTCATGATTCATAATTCATGATTCATGATTCAATTCATGATTCATGATTCTTGATTCAATTCATGATTCATGATTCAATTCATGATTCATTATTCATGATTTATGATTCGGTTCATGATTCATGATTCAATTCATGATTCGAATTCTGAATCAATTCATGATTTGAATCCTGATTCAATTCATGATTCATGATTCAATTCATGATTCATGATTCATGATTCGATTCATGATTCATGATTCATGATTCATGATTCGATTCATGATTTATGATTCATGATTCAATTCATGACTCATGATTCATGATTCAATTCATGATTTATGATTCGATTCATGATTCTTAATTCATGATTCATGATTCGATTCATGATTCTTGATTCATGATTCGATTGATGATTGATGATTCATGATTCAATTCATGATTCATGATTCAATTCATGATTCATGATTCATGATTCATGATTCAATTCATGATTCATGATATATGATTCATGATTCATGATTCATAAATCATGATTCGATTCATGATTTATGATTCATGATTCGATTCATGATTCATGATTCATGATTCAATTCATGATTTATGATTCGATTCATGATTCTTAATTCATGATTTATGATTCGATTCATGATTCTTGATTCATGATTCATGATTCGATTGATGATTCATGATTAATGATTCAATTCATGATTCATGATTCATGATTCAATTCATGATTCATGATTCATAATTCAATTCATAATTCATGAGTCGATTCATGATTCAATTCATGATTCATGATTCATGATTCAATTCATGATTCAATTCATGTTTCATGATTCATGATTCAATTCATGATTGAATTCATGTTTCATGATTCATGATTGAATTCATGATTTATGATTCATGATTTGATTCAGGATTCATGATTCATGATTCAATTCAAGATTCATAATTCATGATTCATGATTCAATTAATAATTTATAATTCATGATTTATGATTCAACTCATGATTCATGATTCAATTAATGATTCAATTCATGATTCATGATTCGATTCATAATTCGTGATTCATGATTCAATATTCGTGATTCATGATTCTATTCATGATTAATGATTCATGATTCATGATTGAATTCATGATTCATGATTCATGATTCGATTCATGATTCATGATTCAAATCATGATTCATGATTCAATTCATGATTCATGATTCATTATTCATGATTAATTATTCAATTCATGATTCATGATTCATGATTCAAGTCATGATTCATGTTTCAATTCATGATTCGATTCATGATTCACGATTCAATTCTTGATTCGAATCCTGATTCAATTCATGATTCATGATTCAATTTATGATTCATGATTCCATTCATGATTCATGATTCATGATTCCATTCATGATTCATGATTCATGATTCATGATTCGATTCATGATTCATGATTCGATTCATGATTCATGATTCATGATTCGATTCATGATTCATGATTCATGATTTAATTTATAATTCATGATTCGATTCATGATTCGTGATTCATAATTCAATTCATGATTAATGATTTATGATTCATGATTGAATTCATGATTCATGATTCGATTCATGATTCATGATTCAATTCATGATTCATGATTCGATTCATGATTCATGATTCATGATTCAAGTCATGATTCATGTTTCAATTCATGATTCATGATTCATGATTCAATTAATGATTCATGATTCATGATTCATGATTCAATTAATGATTCATGATTCATGATTCATGATTCATTTCATGATTGATGATTCATGATTCAATTCATGTTTCATGATTCGATTCATGATTCTTGATTCATGATTCATGATTCGATTCATGATTTATGATTCATTATTCGATTCATGATTTATGATTCATGATTCAATTAATGATTCATGATTCATGATTCATGATTCATTTCATGATTGATGATTGATGATTCAATTCATGTTTCATGATTCGATTCATGATTCTTGATTCATGATTCATGATTCGATTCATGATTTATGATTCATGATTCAATTCATGATTCATGATTCATGATTTAATTCATAATTCATGATTCAATTCATGATTCATGATTCGATTCATGATTCTTTATTCATGATTCATGATTCGATTCATGATTCATGATTCAATTCATGATTCATGATTTGATTCATGATTCTTTATTCATGATTCATGATTCGATTCATGATTCATGATTCATGATTGAATTCATGATTCATGATTCTTGATTCAATTCATGATTCATGATTCATGATTCTTGATTCAATTCATGATTTAATTCATGATTCATAATTCATGATTCATGATTTAATTGATGATTCATGATTTAATTGATGATTCATGATTCAATTCATGATTCATGATTCATGATTCATGATTCTTGATTCAATTAATGATTCATGATTCATGATTCATAATTCATGATTCATTATTCATATTTCATGATTCATGATTCATGATTCAATTCATGATTCATGATTCAATTCATGATTCATAATTCATGATTCATGATTCGGTTCATGATTCATAATTCGATTCATTATTCAATTCATGATTCATGATTCATGATTTAATTAATGATTTATGATTCATGATTCATGATTCATGATTCAATTTATGATTCATGATTCATGATTCAGTTCATGATTCATGATTCAATTCATGATTCTTGATTCATGATTCATGATTCGATTCATGATTCATGATTCGATTCATGATTCATGATTTAATTCATGATTCATGATTCAATTCATGATTCATGATTCAATTCATGATTCATAATTCATGATTCATGATTTAATTCATGATTCATAATTCATGATTCATGATTTATGATTGAATTCATGATTCATGATTCATATTTTATGGTTCATGATTCGGTTCATGATTCATGATTCAATTCATGATTCATGATTCAATTCATGATACATGATTCATGATTCATGATTCGATTCATGATTTATGATTCATGATTCAATTCATGATTCATGATTTGATTAATCATTCTTAATTCATGATTCATGAGTCGATTGATGATTCATGATTCCATTCATGATTCATGATTCATGATTCAATTCATGATTCATGATTCATGATTCAATTCATGATTCATGATTCAATTCATGATTCATGATTCAATTCATGATTCATGATTCAATTCATGATTCATGATTCATGATTCTTGATTCAATTCATGATTCATGATTCAATTCATGATTCATAATTCGATTCTTGATTCATGATTCATGATTCGATTCATGATTTATGATTCATGATTCAATTCATGATTCATGATTCATGATTTAATTCATAATTCATGATTCAATTCATGATTCATGATTCGATTCATGATTCTTTATTCATGATTCATGATTCGATTCATGATTCATGATTCAATTCATGATTCATGATTCGATTCATGATTCTTTATTCATGATTCATGATTCATGATTCGATTCATGATTCTTTATTCATGATTCATGATTCGATTCATGATTCATGATTGAATTCATGATTCATGATTCTTGATTCAATTCATGATTCATGATTCTTGATTCAATTCATGATTCATGATTTAATTCATGATTCATAATTCATGATTCATGATTTAATTCATGATTCATGATTTAATTGATGATTCATGATTCATGATTGAATTCATGATTCATGATTCTTGATTGAATTCATGATTCATGATTCATGATTCATAATTCATGATTCATTATTCATAATTCATGATTCATGATTCATGATTCAATTCATGATTCATGATTCAATTCATGATTCATAATTCATGATTCATGATTCGGTTCATGATTCATAATTCGGTTCATGATTCATGATTCAATTCATGATTCATGATTCATGATTTAATTAATGATTTATGATTCATGATTCATGATTCATGATTCGATTCATGATTCATGATTCGATTCATGATTCATGATTCGATTCATGATTCATGATTCATGATTCAATTCATGATTCATGATTCAATTCATGATTCATGATTCATGATTCATGATTCTTGATTCAATTCATGATTCATGATTCAATTCATCATTCATAATTCATGATTCATGATTCATGATTTAATTCATGATTCATAATTCATGATTCATGATTCATGATTTAATTCATGATTCATGATTCATATTTTATGATTCATGATTCGGTTCATGATTCATGATTCAATTCATGATTCATGATTCAATTCATGATTCATGATTCATGATTCATGATTCGATTCATGATTTATGATTCATGATTCAATTTATGATTTTTGATTCATGATTCAATTCATGATTTATGATTCGATTCATGATTCTTAATTCATGATTCATGATTCGATTAATCATTCTTGATTCATGATTCGATTGATGATTCATGATTCGATTGATGATTCATGATTCATGATTCCATTCATGATTCATGATTCATGATTCAATTCATGATTCATGATTCATGATTCAATTCATGATTCATGATTCAATTCATGATTCATGATTCAATTCATGATTCATGATTCTTGATTCAATTCATGATTCATGATTCAATTCATGATTCAATTCATGATTCATAATTTGATTCATGATACTTGATTCATGATTCATGATTCAATTCATGAATCATGATTCAATTTATGATTCATGATTCATGATTCAATTCATGATTCATGATTCGATTCATGATTCAATTCATGATTCATGATTCATGATTCAATTCATGATTCATGATTCATGATTCATGATTCAATTCATGATTCATAATTCGATTCATGTTACTTGATTCATGATTCATGATTCGATTCATAATTCATGATTCATGATTCAATTCATGATTCATGATTCATGATTCAATTCATGATTCATAATTCATGATTCGATTCATGATTCATGATTCAATTCATGATTCATGATTCAATTCATTATTCATGATTCAATTCATTATTCATTATTCATGATTCATGATTCTTGATTCAATTCATGATTCATGATTCAATTCATGATTTATAATTCATGATTCATGATTCATGATTCAATTCATGATTCATAAGTCATGATTCATGATTCTTGATTCAATTCATGATTCATGATTCAATTCATGATTCATGATTCGATTTATGATTCATGATTCATGATTCAATTCATGATTCATGATTCATGATTCAATTCATTATTCATGATTCATGATTCATGATTCAATTCACGATTCATTATTCATGATTCGATTCATGATTTATGATTCATGATTCAATTCATGATTTATGATTCGATTCATGATTCTTGATTCATGATTCATGATTCGATTGATGATTCATGATTCGATTGATGATTCATGATTCATGATTCAATTCATGATTCATGATTCATGATTCAATTCATGATTCATGATTCATGATTCAATTCATGATTCATGATTCATGATTCAATTCATGATTCATGATTTATGATTCAATTCATGATTTATGATTCGATTCATGATTCTTAATTCATGATTCATGATTCGATTCATGATTCTTGATTCATGATTCATGATTCGATTCATGATTCATGATTCGATTCATGATTCATGATTCATGATTCAATTCATGATTCATGATTCATGATTTATGATTCGATTCATGATTCATGATGCAATTCATGATTCATGATTCATGATTGAATTCATGAGTCGATTCATGATTCATGATTCATGATTTAATTCATGATTCATAATTCATGATTCATGATTCTTGATTCAATTCATGATTCATGATTCAATTAATGATGTATAATTCATGATTCATGATTCGGTTCATGATTCATGAATCAATTCATGATTCGAATTCTGATTCAATTCATATTTCGAATCCTGATTCAATTCATGATTCATGATTCGATTTATGATTCATGATTCAATTCATGATTAATGATTCATGATTCAATGCATGTTTCATGATTCATAATTCATGATTCGATTCATGATTCTTAATTCATGATTCATGATTCGATTCATGATTCTTAATTCATGATTCATGATTCGATTCATGATTCTTGATTCATGATTCATGATTCGATTCATGATTCTTGATTCATGATTCATGATTCAATTTATGATTCATAATTCATGATTCATGATTCGGTTCATGATTCATGATTCAATTCATGATTCGAATTCTGATTAAATTCATGATTCAAATCCTTATTCAATTCATGATTCATGATTCGATTTATGATTCATGATTCATGATTCAATTCATGATTCATGATTCAATTCATGTTTCATGATTCATGATTCAATTCATGATTCATGATTCATGATTCGATTCATGATTTATGATTCATGATTCAATTCATGATTCATGATTCATGATTCTTAATTCATGATTCATGATTCAATTCATGATTCTTGATTCATGATTCGATTGATGATTCATGATTCATGATTCCATTCATGATTCATGATTCATGATTCAATTTATGATTCATGATTCCATTCATGATTCATGATTCATGATTCATGATTCAATTCATGATTCATGATTCGATTCATGATTCATGATTCATGATTCATGATTCATGATTCTATTCATGATTCATGATTCATGATTCAATTTATAATTCATAATTCGATTCATGATTCGTGATTCATAATTCAATTCATTATTAATGATTTATGATTCATGATTGAATACATGATTCATGATTCATGATTCGATTCATGATTCATGATTCAATTAATGATTCATGATTCGATTCATGATTCATGATTCATGATTCATGTTTCAATTAATGATTCAATTCATGATTCATGATTCACGATTCAATTAATGATTCACGATTCATGATTCATGATTCAATTAATGATTCATGATTCATGATTCATGATTCATTTCATGATTGATGATTCATGATTTAATTCATGTTTCATGATTCGATTCATGATTCTTGATTCATGATTCATGATTCGATTCATGATTTATGATTCATGATTCAATTCATGATTCATGATTCATGATTCATGATTCAATTCATGATTCATGATTCAATTCATGATTAATGATTCGATTCATGATTCTTTATTCATGATTCATGATTCGATTCATGATTCATGATTCAATTCATGATTCATGATTCATGATTCAATTCATGATTCATGATTCATGATTCAGTTCATGATTCATGTTTCAATTCATGATTCTTGATTCATGATTCATGATTCAATTCATGATTCATGATTCAATTCATGATTCATGATTCAATTCATGATTCATAATTCGATTCATGATTCTTGATTCATGATTCATGATTCGATTAAAATTCATGATTCATAATTCATGATTCGATTCATGATTCGATTCATGATTCATGATTCATGATTCAATTCATGATTCATGATTCATGATTCAATTCATGATTCATGATTCTTGATTCAATTCATGATTCATGATTCAATTCATGATTCATAATTCATGATTCATGATTCATGATTCAATTCATGATTCATGATTCAATTCATGACTCATATTTTATGATTCATGATTCGGTTCATGATTCATGATTCAATTCATGATTCATGATTCAATTCATGATTCATGATTCATGATTCATGATTCGATTCATGATTTATGATTCATGATTCATGATTCAATTCATGATTTATGATTCGATTCATGATTCTTAATTCATGATTCATGATTCGATTAATCATTCTTGATTCATGATTCATGATTCGATTGATGATTCATGATTCATGATTCAATTCATGATTCATGATTCATGATTCAATTCATGATTTATGATTCGATTCATGATTCTTAATTCATGATTCATGATTCGATTAATCATTCTTGATTCATGATTCATGATTCGATTCATGATTTATGATTCATGATTCGATTCATGATTTATGATTCATGATTCAATTCATGATTCATGATTCATGATTCAATTCATGATTTATGATTCGATTCATGATTCTTAATTCATGATTCATGATTTGATTCATGATTCTTGATTCATGATTCATGATTCGATTCAAGATTTATGATTCATGATTCAATTCATGATTCATGAATTATGATTCATGATTCAATTCATGATTTATGATTCGATTCATGATTCTTAATTCATGATTCATGATTCGATTCATGATTCATGATTCATGATTCAATTCATGATTCAATTCATGATTTATGATTCATGATTCATGATTCAATTCATGATTCATGATTCATGATTCAATTCATGATTCATGATTCATGATTCATGATTCGATTCAAGATTTATGATTCATGATTCAATTCATGATTCATGAATTATGATTCATGATTCAATTCATGATTTATGATTCGATTCATGATTCTTAATTCATGATTCATGATTCGATTCATGATTCTTGATTCATGATTCATGATTCGATTGATGATTCATGATTCATGATTCAATTCATGATTCATGATTTGATTGATGATTCATGATTCATGATTCAATAAGTGATTCATGATTCATGATTCAATTCATGATTCATGATTCATGATTCATGATTCGATTCATGATTCAATTCATGATTCATGATTCATGATTCAATTCATGATTCATGATTCATGATTCGATTCATGATTTATGATTCATGATTCAATTCATGATTCATGATTTATGATTCAATTCATGATTTATGATTCGATTCATGATTCTTAATTCATGATTCATGATTCGATTCATGATTCTTGATTCATGATTCGATTGATGATTCATGATTCGATTGATGATTCATGATTCAATTCATGATTCATGATTTATGATTCGATTCATGATTCAATTCATGATTCATGATTCAATTAATGATGTATATTTCATGATTCATGATTCGGTTCATGATTCATGATTCAATTCATGATTCATGATTCAATTCATGATTCGAATTCTGATTCAATTCATAATTCGAATCCTGATTCAATTCATGATTCATGATTCGATTTATGATTCATGATTCAATTCATGATTCATGATTCATGATTCAATGCATGTTTCATGATTCATAATTCATGATTCGATTCATAATTCTTAATTCATGATTCATGATTCGATTCATGATTCTTGATTCATGATTCTTGATTCATGATTCATGATTCAATTCATAATTCATGATTCATGATTTAGTTCATGATTCATGATTCAATTCATGATTCGAATTCTGATTCAATTCATGATTCAAATCCTTATTCAATTCATGATTCATGATTCGATTTATGATTCATGATTCATGATTCAATTCATGATTCTTGATTCATGATTCAATTCATGTTTCATGATTCATGATTCATGATTCAATTCATGATTCATGATTCATGATTCATGATTCATAATTCGATTCATGATTTATGATTCATGATTCAATTCATGATTTATGATTCGATTCATGATTCTTAATTCATGATTCATGATTCAATTTATGATTCTTGATTCATGATTCGATTGATGATTGATGATTCATGATTCCATTCATGATTCATGATTCATGATTAAATTCATAATTCATGATTCATGATTCAATTCATGATTCATGATTCATGATTCGATTCATGATTCAATTCATGATTCATGATTCAATTCATGATTCATGATTCATGATTCAATTCATGATTCATGATTGAATTCTCAATTGAATTCTCAATTGAATTCATGATTCATGATTTAATTCATCATTCATGATTCATGATTCAATTCATGATTCATGATTCATGATTCAATTCATTATTCATGATTCATGATTCATGATTCAATTCATGATTCATGATTCATGATTCAATTAATGATTCATGATTCGATTCATGATTTATGATTCAATTCATGATTCATGATTCATGATTCATGATTCAATTCATGATTCATAATTCGATTCATGATACTTGATTCATGATTCGATTCATAATTCATGATTCATGATTCAATTCATGATTCATGATTCATGATTCAATTCATGATTCATAATTCATGATTCGATTCATGATTCATGATTCAATTAATGATTCATGATTCGATTCATGATTCAATTCATGATTCATGATTTATAATTGAATTCATGATTCATGATTCATGATTCATGATTCGATTCAAGATTTATGATTCATGATTCAATTCATGATTCATGATTCACGATTCAATTCATGATTTATGATTCGATTCATGATTCTTAATTCATGATTCATGATTCAATTTATGAATCTTGATTCATGATTCGATTGATGATTGATGATTCATGATTCCATTCATGATTCATGATTCATGATTAAATTCATAATTCATGATTCAATTCATGATTCATGATTCATGATTCATGCTTCGATTCATGATTCAATTCATGATTCATGATTCAATTCATGATTCATGATTCATGATTCAATTCATGATTCATGATTGAATTCTCAATTGAATTCTCAATTGAATTCATGATTTATGATTTAATTCATCATTCATGATTCATGATTCAATTCATGATTCATGATTCATGATTCAATTCATTATTCATGATTCATGATTCATGATTCATGATTCTTGATTCAATTAATGATTCATGATTCAATTAATGATTCATGATTCGATTCATTATTCATGATTCAATTCATGATTCATGATTCATGATTCATGATTCAATTCATGATTCATAATTCGATTCATGATACTTGATTCATGATTCGATTCATAATTCATGATTCATGATTCAATTCATGATTCATGATTCATGATTCAATTCATGATTCATAATTCATGATTCGATTCATGATTCATGATTCAATTAATGATTTATGATTCGATTCATGATTCGATTCATGATTCAATTCATGATTCATGATTTATAATTTAATTCATGATTCATAATTCGATTCATGATACTTGATTCATGATTCATGATTCAATTCATGATTCATGATTCTTGATTCAATTCATGATTCATGATTCAATTCATGATTCATAATTCATGATTCATGATTTAGTTCATGATTCATGATTCAATTCATGATTCGAATTCTGATTCAATTCATGATTCAAATCCTTATTCAATTCATGATTCATGATTCATGATTCATGATTCATGATTCAATTCATGATTCATGATTCATGATTCAATTCATGTTTCATGATTCATGATTCAATTCATGATTCATGATTCATGATTCATAATTCGATTCATGATTTATGATTCATGATTCAATTCATGATTCATGATTCATGATTCAATTCATGATTTATGATTCGATTCATGATTCTTAATTCATGATTCATGATTCAATTTATGAATCTTGATTCATGATTCGATTGATGATTGATGATTCATGATTCCATTCATGATTCATGATTCATGATTAAATTCATAATTCATGATTCATGATTCAATTCATGATTCATGATTCATGATTCGATTCATGATTCAATTCATGATTCATGATTCAATTCATGATTCATGATTCATGATTCAATTCATGATTCATGATTAAATTCTCAATAGAATTCTCAATTGAATTCATGATTTATGATTTCATTCATCATTCATGATTCATGATTCAATTCATGATTCATGATTCATGATTCAATTCATTATTCATGATTCATGATTCATGATTCTTGATTCAATTCATGATTCGATTCATGATTCATGATTCAATTCATGATTCATGATTTATAATTGAATTCATGATTCATAATTCGATTCATGATACTTGATTCATGATTCATGATTCAATTCATGATTCATGATTCTTGATTCAATTCATGATTCATGATTCAATTCATGATTCATAATTCATGATTCATGATTCATGATTCAATTCATGATTTATAATTCATGATTCTGGATTCTTGATTCAATTCATGATTCATGATTCAATTCATGATTCATAATTCATGATTCATGATTTAGTTCATGATTCATGATTCAATTCATGATTCGAATTCTGATTCAATTCATGATTCAAATCCTTATTCAATTCATGATTCATGATGCGATTTATGATTCATGATTCATGATTCAATTCATGATTCATGATTCATGATTCAATTCATGTTTCATGATTCATGATTCAATTCATGATTCATGATTCATGATTCATGATTCATAATTCGATTCATGATTTATGATTCATGATTCAATTCATGATTCATGATTCATGATTCAATTCATGATTTATGATTCGATTCATGATTCTTAATTCATGATTCATGATTCAATTTATGAATCTTGATTCATGATTCGATTGATGATTGATGATTCATGATTCCATTCATGATTCATGATTCATGATTAAATTCATAATTCATGATTCATGATTCAATTCATGATTCATGATTCATGATTCATGATTCGATTCATGATTCAATTCATGATTCATGATTCAATTCATGATTCATGATTGAATTCTCAATTGAATTCTCAATTGAATTCATGATTTATGATTTAATTCATCATTCATGATTCATGATTCAATTCATGATTCATGATTCATGATTCAATTCATGATTCATGATTCATGATTCATGATTCATGATTCTTGATTCAATTCATGATTCAATTCATGATTCATGATTCAATTAATGATTCATGATTCGATTCATGATTCATGATTCAATTCATGATTCATGATTCAATTCATGATTCATGATTCATGATTCAATTCATGATTCATAATTCGATTCATGATACTTGATTCATGATTCGATTCATAATTCATAATTCATGATTCAATTCATGATTCATGATTCATGATTCAATTCATGATTCATAATTCATGATTCGATTCATGATTCATGATTCAATTAATGATTTATGATTCGATTCATGATTCGATTCATGATTCATGATTCAATTCATGATTCATGATTCAATTCATGATTCATGATTCATAATTCGATTCATGATACTTGATTCATGATTCATGATTCAATTCATGATTCATGATTCATGATTCTTGATTCAATTCATGATTCATGATTCAATTCATGATTCATAATTCATGATTCATGATTCAATTCATGATTTATAATTCATGATTCATGATTCTTGATTCAATTCATGATTCATGATTCATAATTCATGATTCATGATTCGGTTCATGATTCTTGATTCAATTCATGATTCGAATTCTGATTCATGATTCAATTCATGATTCATGATTCATGATTCTTGATTCAATTCATGATTCATGATTCAATTCATGATTCATAATTCATGATTCATGATTCAATTCATGATTTATAATTCATGATTCATGATTCTTGATTCAATTCATGATTCATGATTCAATTCATGATTCATGATTCGGTTCATGATTCTTGATTCAATTCATGATTCGAATTCTGATTCATGATTCAATTCATGATTCGAATCCTGATTCAATTCATGATTTATGATTCGATTTATGATTCATGATTCAATTCATGATTCATGATTCATGATTCAATTCATGATTCATGATTCATGATTCAATTCATGATTCATGATTCATGATTCATGATTTAATTCATGATTCATGATTTATGATTCATGATTTAATTCATGATTCATGATTTATGATTCATGATTTATGATTCAATTCATGATTCATGATTTATGATTCAATTCATGATTCATGATTCATGATTCATGATTCGATTCATGATTTATGATTCATGATTTAATTCATGATTCATGATTTATGATTCAATTCATGATTTATGATTCGACTCATGATTCTTAATTCATGATTTATGATTTGATTCATGATTCTTAATTCATGATTCATGATTCGAATGATGATTCATGATTCATGATTCAATTCATGATTCATGATTCATGATTTAATTCATGATTCATGATTCAATTCATGATTCATGAGTCTTGATTCATGATTCAATTCATGATTCATGATTCCATTCATGATTCATGATTCATGATTCATGATTCAATTCATGATTCATGATTCATGATTCATGATTCAATTCATGATTCATGATTCAATTCATGATTCATGATTCATGATTCAATTCATGATTCATGATTCAATTCTCAATTGAATTCATGATTCATGATTTAATTCATCATTCATGATTCATGATTCAATTCATCATTCATGATTCAATTCATCATTCATGATTCATGATTCAATTCATGATTCATGATTCATGATTCAATTCATTATTCATGATTCATGATTCTTGATTCAATTCATGATTCATGATTCAATTCATGATTCATGATTCATGATTCAATTAATGATTTATGATTCATGATTTATGATTCAAATTATGATTCATGATTCATGATTCAATTCATGATTCATGATTCGATTCATGATTCGATTCATGATTCATGATTCAATTCATGATTCATGATTCATAATTCGATTCATGATAGTTGATTCATGATTCGATTCATAATTCATGATTCATGATTCAATTCATGATTCATGATTCATGATTCAATTCATGATTCGATTCAAGATTCATGATTCGATTCATGATTCGATTCATGATTCATGATTCAATTCATGATTCATGATTTATAATTGAATTCATGATTCATAATTCGATTCATGATACTTGATTCATGATTCATAATTCGATTCATAATTCATGGTTCATGATTCATGATTCTTGATTCAATTCATGATTCATGATTCAATTCATGATTCATAATTCATGATTCATGATTCAATGCATGATTCATAATTCATGATTCATGATTCTTGATTCAATTCATGATTCATGATTCAATTCATGATTCATAATTCATGATTCATGATTCGGTTCATGATTCTTGATTCAATTCATGATTCGAATTCTGATTCATGATTCAATTCATGATTCGAATCCTGATTCAATTCATGATTCATGATTCGATTTATGATTCATGATTCAATTCATGATTCATGATTTATGATTCATGATTCAATTCATGATTCTTGATTCATGATTCAATTCCTGATTCATGATTCATGATTCGATTCATGATTCATGATTCATGATTCGATTCATGATTTATGATTCATGATTTAATTCATGATTCATGATTTATGATTCAATTCATGATTTATGATTCGATTCATGATTCTTAATTCATGATTCATGATTCGATTCATGATTCATGATTCAATTCATGATTCATAATTCATGATTCGATTTATGATTCATGATTCAATTCATGATTCATGATTCATGATTCTTGATTTAATTCATGATTCATGATTCAATTCATGATTCATAATTCATGATTCATGATTCAATTCATGCTTCATAATTCATGATTCATGATTCAATTCATGATTCATGATTCTTGATTCAATTCATGATTCATGCTTCAATTCATGATTCATAATTCATGATTTATGATTCGGTTCATGATTCATGATTCAATTCATGATTCGAATTCTGATTCAATTCTTGATTCGAATCCTGATTCAATTCATGATTCATGATTTGATTTATGATTCATTATTCATGATTCAATTCATGATTCATGATTCATGATTCATGATTCAATTCATGATTCATGATTCAATTCATGATTTATGATTCATGATTCAATTCATGATTCATGATTCAATTCATGATTAATGATTCGATTCATGATTCTTAATTCATGATTCATGATTCGATTCATGATTCTTGATTTATGATTCATGATTCGATTGATGATTCATGATTCAATTCATGATTCATGATTTGATTGATGATTCATGATTCATGATTCAATAAGTGATTCATGATTCATGATTCAATTCATGATTCATGATTCATGATTCATGATTCGATTCATGATTCAATTCATGATTCATGATTCATGATTCATGATTCAATTCATGATTCATGATTCAATTCATGATTCATGATTCATGATTCATTGAATTCAATTCATGATTCATGAATTATGATTCATGATTCAATTCATGATTTATGATTCGATTCATGATTCTTAATTCATGATTCATGATTCGATTCATGATTCTTGATTCATGATTCATGATTCGATTGATGATTCATGATTCATGATTCAATTCATGATTCATGATTTGATTGATGATTCATGATTCATGATTCAATAAGTGATTCATGATTCATGATTCAATTCATGATTCATGATTCATGATTCGATTCATGATTCAATTCATGATTCATGATTCATGATTCATGATTCAATTCATGATTCATGATTCATGATTCGATTCATGATTTATGATTCATGATTCGATTCATGATTTATGATTCATGATTCAATTCATGATTCATGATTTATGATTCAATTCATGATTCTTAATTCATGATTCATGATTCGATTCATGATTCTTGATTCATGATTCGATTCATGATTCATGATTCGATTGATGATTCATGATTCAATTCATGATTTATGATTAATGATTCAATTCATGATTCATGATTTATGATTCGATTCATGATTCAATTCATGATTCATGATTCAATTAATGATGTATATTTCATGATTCATGATTCGGTTCATGATTCATGATTCAATTCATGATAAATGATTCAATTCATGATTCGAATTCTGATTCAATTCATAATTCGAATCCTGATTCAATTCATGATTCATGATTCGATTTATGATTCATGATTCAATTCATGATTCATGATTCATGATTCAATGCATGTTTCATGATTCATAATTCATGATTCGATTCATGATTCTTAATTCATGATTCATGATTCGATTCATGATTCTTGATTCATGATTCATGATTCAATTTATGATTCATAATTCATGATTCATGATTTAGTTCATGATTCATGATTCAATTCATGATTCGAATTCTGATTCAATTCATGATTCAAATCCTTATTCAATTCATGATTCATGATTCGATTTATGATTCATGATTCATGATTCAATTCATGATTCATGATTCATGATTCAATTCATGTTTCATGATTCATGATTCAATTCATGATTCATGATTCATGATTCATAATTCGATTCATGATTTATGATTCATGATTCAATTCATGATTCATGATTCATGATTCAATTCATGATTTATGATTCGATTCATGATTCTTAATTCATGATTCATGATTCAATTTATGATTCTTGATTCATGATTCGATTGATGATTGATGATTCATGATTCCATTCATGATTCATGATTCATGATTAAATTCATAATTCATGATTCATGATTCAATTCATGATTCATGATTCATGATTCGATTCATGATTCAATTCATGATTCATGATTCATGATTCAATTCATGATTCATGATTCATGATTCAATTCATGATTCATGATTGAATTCTCAATTGAATTCTCAATTGAATTCATGATTTATGATTTAATTCATCATTCATGATTCATGATTCAATTCATGATTCATGATTCATGATTCAATTCATTATTCATGATTCATGATTCTTGATTCAATTCATGATTCAATTCATGATTCATGATTCAATTAATGATTCATGATTCGATTCATGATTCATGATTCATGATTCATGATTCATGATTCATGATTCAATTCATGATTCATAATTCGATTCATGATACTTGATTCATGATTCGATTCATAATTCATGATTCATGATTCAATTCATGATTCATGATTCATGATTCAATTCATGATTCATAATTCATGATTCGATTCATGATTCATGATTCAATTAATGATTCATGATTCGATTCATGATTCGATTCATGATTCATGATTCAATCCATGATTCATGATTTATAATTGAGTTCATGATTCATAATTCGATTCATGATTCTTGATTCAATTCATGATTCATGATTCAATTCATGATTCATAATTCATGATTCATGATTCATGATTCAATTCATGATTTATAATTCATGATTCATGATTCTTGATTCAATTCATGATTCAATTCATGATTCATAATTCATGATTCATGATTCGGTTCATGATTCTTGATTCAATTCATGATTCGAATTCTGATTCATGATTCAATTCATGATTCGAATCCTGATTCAATTCATGATTCATGATTCGATTTATGATTCATGATTCAATTCATGATTCATGATTCATGATTCATGATTCAATTCATGATTCATGATTCAATTCATGATTCATGATTCATGATTCATGATTCGATTCATGATTTATGATTCATGATTTAATTCATGATTCATGATTTATGATTCAATTCATGATTTATGATTCGACTCATGATTCTTAATTCATGATTTATGATTTGATTCATGATTCTTAATTCATGATTCATGATTCGATTGAATGATTCATGATTCATGATTCAATTC
>NW_027447419.1:0-31638 GCF_038048845.1 Mixophyes fleayi | reverse complement strand
TCTGTCATGATTCATGATTACTATGCATTTCATGAATTCATTTCTTGATTCGAATATGATTCAAGTTATGATTCGCTGATTCATGATTCATTAGGATTCAATTTCATCAGATTCATATATTCATGATTCTAAGATTTCAATTCATGATTTCATGATTCATTTCATGATTCATGATTTCATGATTCGATTCATGATTCATGATTCATGAATGTGATTCAATTGATGATTCAGATTTATGATTCGAATTCATGATTCAAATCTGGATTCATGAGATTCATGATTCAATTTCATGATTCATGATTCATGATTCAATTCATGATTCATAAATTCATGATTCATGATTTCATGATTCATATTTCGATTGATTCGAATGATTCATGATTCAATTCATGATTGCATGATTCATGATGATTCCCTGATTCATGACTTCAATTCATGATCTCATGATTCATGATTCGAATTAATCATGATTATCATGATCAATTCATGATTCATGATTCAATTTCGATCGTGATTCATGATTCATTCATGATTCATGATTTCATGAATTCAATTCATGATTCAATTCATGATTCATGATTCATGATTTAATTCTGATCGATTTATGATTCAATGATCATGATTCATGAAATTATGATTCAATTTATGATTCGTGATTCATGATTCATGATTCACATTTCATGATTCATATTTCATGATTTAAGATTCAATTCATGATTCATGATTCATTTCATGATTCATGATTCATGATTCATGATTCGATTCATGATTAATGATTCATGATTCGTGATTCAATTGATGATTCATGATTTATGATTCAATTCATGATTCAATTCATGATTCATGATTCATGATTTAATTCATGGTTCATGATTCATGATTCAATTATGATTCGTGATTCATGATTCAATTCATGATTCATGATTCATGATTCAATTCATGATTCGATTTATGATTCATGATTCAATTCATGATTCATGATTCATGATTCAATTAATGATTCATGATTCATGATTCAATTCATGATTCGATTCCTGATTAATATCTTGATTCATGATTTAATTCATGATTCATGATTCATGATTCAATTCATGATTCATGATTCATTATTCAATTCATGATTCAATTCATGATTTATGATTCAATTCATGATTCAATTCTTGATTCATGATTCAATTCATGATTCATGATTCATGATTCAATTCATGATTATGATTCATGATTTAATTCATGATTCAATTCATGATTCATGATTTATGATTCATGATTCATGATTCATGATTGAATTCATGATTCATGATTCATGATTCAATTCATGATTAATGATTCATGATTTAATTCATGATTGAATTCATGATTCATGATTCATGATTCATGATTCATGTTTGAATTCATGATTCATAATTCATGATTGAATTCATGATTCATGATTCAATTCATGATTCATAATTCATGATTCTTGATTCAATTCATTATTCATGATTCAATTCATGATTCATGATTCAATTCATGATTTGATTCATGATTCATGATTCGATTCATGATTTATGATTCAAATTCATGATTCATGATTCATGCTTCAATTCATAATTGATGATTCAATTCATGATTCATGATTCATGATTCTATTCATGATTCATGATTCATGATTCTATTCATGATTCATGATTCCATGATTCATGATTCAATTCATGATTTATGATTCCAATTCATGATTCAATTCATGATTCATGATTCAATTCATGATTCAATTCATGATTCATGATTCGATTAATGATTTATGATTCAATTCATGATTAAATACATACTTCATGATTCAATTTATGATTCATGGTATATGATCAATTCATGATTCATGATTCATGATTCAATTCATGATTCAATTCATGATTCATGATTCAATTCATAATTCATGATTCATGATTCATGATTCAATTCATGATTCATGATTCATGATTCAATTCATGATTAATGATTCATGATTTAATTCATGATTGAATTCATGATTCATGATTCATGATTCATGATTCATGATTGAATTCATGATTCATGATTCATGATTGAATTCAAGATTCATGATTCATGATTCAATTCATGATTCATAATTCATGATTCTTGATTCATTTCATTATTCATGATTCAATTCATGATTCATGATTCAATTCATGATTTGATTCATGATTCATGATTCGATTCATGATTCATAATTTAATTCATGATTCATGATTCATGCTTCATTCATAATTAATAATTCAATTCATGATTCATGATTCAATTCATGATTCTATTCATGATTCATGATTCTATTCATGATTCATGATTCTATTCATGATTCATGATTCATGATTCATGATTCAATTCATGATTCATGATTCAATTCATGATTCATGATTCAATTCATGATTCAATTCATGATTCAATTCATGATTCATGATTCAATTCATGATTCAATTCATGATTCAATTCATGATTCATGATTCGATTAATGATTTATGATTCAATTCATGATTAAATACATAATTCATGATTCAATTTATGATTCCTGATTCATGATTCAATTCATGATTCATGATTCATGATTCCAATTCATGATATCATGATTCAATTTATGATTCATGAATCATGATTCATGATTCATGATTCATGATTCATAATTCAATTCATGATTCATGATTCAATTCATAATTCATGATTCATGATTCAATTCATGATTCATGATTCATGATTTATGATTCAATTCATGATTCATAATTCATGATTCGATTCATGATTCATTATTCAATTCATGATTCATGATTCATGATTCAATTCATGATTCATTTCACGATTCATGATTCATGATTCATGATTCAATTCATGATTTATGATTCAATTCATGATTCAATTCATGATTCATGATTCAATTCATGATTCAATTCATGATTCATGATTCGATTAATGATTTATGATTCAATTCATGATTAAATACATACTTCATGATTCAATTTATGATTCATGGTATATGATTCAATTCATGATTCATGATTCATGATTCATGATTCAATTCATGATTCAAGATTCAATTCATAATTCATGATTCATGATTCATGATTCAATTCATGATTCATGATTCATGATTCAATTCATGATTAATGATTCATGATTTAATCCATGATTGAATTCATGATTCATGATTCATGATTCATGATTGAATTCATGATTCATGATTCATGATTGAATTCATGATTCATGATTCATGATTCAATTCATGATTCATAATTCATGATTCTTGATTGAATTCATGATTCATGATTCATGATTCAATTCATGATTCATAATTCATGATTCTTGATTCAATTCATTATTCATGATTCAATTCATGATTCATGATTCAATTCATGATTTGATTCATGATTCATGATTCGATTCATGATTCATAATTTAATTCATGATTCATGATTCATGCTTCAATTCATAATTAATAATTCATTTCATGATTCATGATTCATGATTCATGATTCTATTCATGATTCATGATTCTATTCATGATTCATGATTCATGATTCATGATTCATGATTCAATTCATGATTCATGATTCAATTCATGATTCATGATTCAATTCATGATTCAATTCATGATTCAATTCATGATTCATGATTCAATTCATGATTCAATTCATGATTCATGATTCGATTAATGATTTATGATTCAATTCATGATTAAATACATAATTCATGAATCAATTTATGATTCATGATTCAATTTATGATTCATGAATCATGATTCATGATTCATGATTCATAATTCAATTCATGATTCATGATTCAATTCATAATTCATGATTCATGATTCATGATTTATGATTCAATTCATGATTCATAATTCATGATTCGATTCATGATTCATTATTCAATTCATGATTCATGATTCATGATTCAATTCATGATTCATTTCACGATTCATGATTCATGATTCATGACTCATTTCACGATTCATGATTCATGATTCAAGATTCAATTAATGATTCAATTCATGATTCATAATTCAATTCATGATTCATGATTCATGATTCATGATTCATGATTCATGATTCATTCATGATTCACAAATCATGATTCATGATTCAATTCATGATTCATGGATCAATTCATGATTCGATTTATGATTCAATTCATGATTTGATTCATGATTCATGCTTCAATTCATGATTCATGATTCAATTCATGATTCATGATTCAATTCATGATTCAATTCATGATTCATGATTAATGATTCATGATTCATGATTCAATTCATGAGTCATAATTCATGATTTATGATTCAATTCATGATTCATGATTCGATTCATGATTCATGATTCAATTCATGATTCATGATTCATGATTCAATTCATGATTCATGATTCATGATTCAATTCATGATTCATGATTCAATTTATGATTCATGATTCATGATTCAATTCATGATTCATGATTCAATTCATGATTCGATTTATGATTCATGATTCATGATTCAATTCATGATTCATGATTTATGATTCATGATTCATGATTCAATTAATGATTCATGATTCAATTCATGAATAATGATTTAAATCATGATTCGATTCCTGATTAAAATCTTGATTCATGATTTAATTCATGATTCATGATTCATGATTCAATTCATGATTCATGATTCATGATTCATGATTCAATTCATGATTCATGATTCAATTCATGATTCAATTCATGATTTATGATTCAATTCATGATTCAATTCATGATTCGTGATTCAATTAATGATTTATGATTCAATTCATGATTCATGATTCGATTCATGATTCATGATTCAATTTATGATTAATGATTCGATTCATGATTAATGATTTGATTCATGATTCATGATTCATGATTTGATTTATGATTTATGATTCATGATTTAATTCATGATTTATGCTTCATGATTCAATTGATGATTCATGATTCAATTCATGATTCAATTCATGATTCATGATTCATGATTCAATTTATGATTCATGATTCATGATTCATGATTCAATTCATGATTCATGATTCATGATTCATGATTCGATTCATGATTCATGATTCATGATTCATGATTCTATTCATGATTCATAATTCATGATTCATGATTCAATTGATGATTCATGATTTATGATTCAATTCATGATTCAATTCATGATTTATGATTCATGATTTCATTCATAATTTATGATTCAATTCATGATTCATGATTCATGATTCAATTTATGATTCGTGATTCATGATTCATGATTCAATTCATGATTCATATTTCATGATTTATGATTCAATTCATGATTCATGATTCATTTCATGATTCATGATTCATGATTCATGATTCATGATTCGATTCATGATTAATGATTCATTAATCATGATTCTATTCATGATTCATGATTCATGATTCATGATTCAATTCATGATTCATGATTTATGATTCAATTCATGATTCAATTCATGATTCATGATTCAATTCATGATTCTATTCATGATTCATGATTCGATTAATGATTTATGATTCAATTCATGATTAAATACATGATTTATGATTCAATTTATGATTCATGATTCATGATTCAATTCATGATTCATGATTCATGATTCATGATTCATGATTCAATTCATGATTCAATTCATGATTCATGATTCATGATTCATAATTCAATTCATGATTCATGATTCAATTCATAATTCATGATTCATGATTCATGATTCAATTCATGATTCATGATTTATGATTCAATTCATGATTCATAATTCATGATTCGATTCATGATTCATGATTCAATTCATGATTCATGATTCATGATTCAATTCATAATTCATTTCACGATTCATGATTCATGATTCATGATTCATTTCACGATTCATGATTCAAGATTCATGATTCAATTTATGATTCATGATTCATGATTCAATTCATGATTCATAAATCATGATTCATGATTCAATTCATGATTCATGGATCAATTCATGATTCGATTTATGATTCAATTCATGATTCATGATTTATGATTCAATTCATGATTCATGATTCATGATTCGATTCATGATTCATGATTCATGATTCATGATTCATGATTCATGATTCAATTAATGATTCATGATTCAATTCATGATTCATGATTCAATTCATGATTCGATTCCTGATTAAAATCTTGATTCATGATTTAATTCATGATTCATGATTCATGATTCATGATTCAATTCATGATTCATGATTCAATTCATGATTCAATTCATGATTTATGATTCAATTCATGATTCAATTCATGATTCATGATTCGATTAATGATTTATGATTTAATTCATGATTCAATTCATAATTCATGATTCATGATTCATGATTCAATTCATGATTCATGATTCATGATTCAATTCATGATTAATGATTCATGATTTAATCCATGATTGAATTCATGATTCATGATTCATGATTCATGATTGAATTCATGATTCATGATTCATGATTGAATTCATGATTCATGATTCATGATTCAATTCATGATTCATAATTCATGATTCTTGATTGAATTCATGATTCATGATTCATGATTCAATTCATGATTCATAATTCATGATACTTGATTCAATTCATTATTCATGATTCAATTCATGATTCATGATTCAATTCATGATTTGATTCATGATTCATGATTCGATTCATGATTCATAATTTAATTCATGATTCATGATTCATGCTTCAATTCATAATTAATAATTCATTTCATGATTCATGATTCAATTCATGATTTGATTCATGATTCATGATTCTATTCATGATTCATGATTCAATTCATGATTCATGATTCAATTCATGATTCATGATTCAATTCATGATTCAATTCATGATTCAATTCATGATTCATGATTCAATTCATGATTCAATTCATGATTCAATTCATGATTCATGATTCGATTAATGATTTATGATTCAATTCATGATTAAATACATAATTCATGAATCAATTTATGATTCCTGATTCATGATTCAATTCATGATTCATGATTCATGATTCATGATTCAATTCATGATTCATGATTCAATTTATGATTCATGAATCATGATTCATGATTCATGATTCATAATTCAATTCATGATTCATGATTCAATTCATAATTCATGATTCATGATTCATGATTTATGATTCAATTCATGATTCATAATTCATGATTCGATTCATGATTCATTATTCAATTCATGATTCATGATTCATGATTCAATTCATGATTCATTTCACGATTCATGATTCATGATTAATGACTCATTTCACGATTCATGATTCATGATTCAAGATTCAATTAATGATTCAATTCATGATTCATAATTCAATTCATGATTCATGATTCATGATTCATGATTCATTCATGATTCACAAATCATGATTCATGATTCAATTCATGATTCATGGATCAATTCATGATTCGATTTATGATTCAATTCATGATTTGATTCATGATTCATGCTTCAATTCATGATTCATGATTCAATTCATGATTCATGATTCAATTCATGATTCAATTCATGATTCATGATTAATGATTCATGATTCATGATTCAATTCATGAGTCATAATTCATGATTTATGATTCAATTCATGATTCATGATTCGATTCATGATTCATGATTCAATTCATGATTCATGATTCATGATTCAATTCATGATTCATGATTCATGATTCAATTCATGATTCATGATTCAATTTATGATTCGTGATTCATGATTCAATTCATGATTCATGATTCAATTCATGATTCGATTTATGATTCATGATTCATGATTCAATTCATGATTCATGATTTATGATTCATGATTCATGATTCAATTAATGATTCATGATTCAATTCATGAATAATGATTTAAATCATGATTCGATTCCTGATTAAAATCTTGATTCATGATTTAATTCATGATTCATGATTCATGATTCAATTCATGATTCATGATTCATGATTCATGATTCAATTCATGATTCATGATTCAATTCATGATTCAATTCATGATTTATGATTCAATTCATGATTCAATTCATGATTCATGATTCAATTAATGATTTATGATTCAATTCATGATTCATGATTCGATTCATGATTCATGATTCAATTTATGAATAATGATTCGATTCATGATTAATGATTTGATTCATGATTCATGATTCATGATTTGATTTATGATTTATGATTCATGATTTAATTCATGATTTATGCTTCATGATTCAATTGATGATTCATGATTCATGATTCAATTCATGATTCAATTCATGATTCATGATTCATGATTCAATTTATGATTCATGATTCATGATTCATGATTCAATTCATGATTCATGATTCATGATTCATGATTCGATTCATGATTCATGATTCATGATTCATGATTCTATTCATGATTCATAATTCATGATTCATGATTCAATTGATGATTCATGATTTATGATTCAATTCATGATTCAATTCATGATTTATGATTCATGATTTCATTCATGATTTATGATTCAATTCATGATTCATGATTCATGATTCAATTTATGATTCGTGATTCATGATTCATGATTCAATTCATGATTCATATTTCATGATTTATGATTCAATTCATGATTCATGATTCATTTCATGATTCATGATTCATGATTCATGATTCATGATTCGATTCATGATTAATGATTCATTAATCATGATTCTATTCATGATTCATGATTCATGATTCATGATTCAATTCATGATTCATGATTTATGATTCAATTCATGATTCAATTCATGATTCATGATTCAATTCATGATTCTATTCATGATTCATGATTCGATTAATGATTTATGATTCAATTCATGATTAAATACATGATTTATGATTCAATTTATGATTCATGATTCATGATTCAATTCATGATTCATGATTCATGATTCATGATTCAATTCATGATTCAATTCATGATTCATGATTCATGATTCATAATTCAATTCATGATTCATGATTCAATTCATAATTCATGATTCATGATTCATGATTCAATTCATGATTCATGATTCATGATTTATGATTCAATTCATGATTCATAATTCATGATTCGATTCATGATTCATGATTCAATTCATGATTCATGATTCATGATTCAATTCATAATTCATTTCACGATTCATGATTCATGATTCATGATTCATTTCACGATTCATGATTCAAGATTCATGATTCAATTTATGATTCATGATTCATGATTCAATTCATGATTCATAAATCATGATTCATGATTCAATTCATGATTCATGGATCAATTCATGATTCGATTTATGATTCAATTCATGATTCATGATTTATGATTCAATTCATGATTCATGATTCAATTCATGATTTATGATTCAATTCATGATTCAATTCATGATTCATGATTCGATTAATGATTTATGATTCAATTCATGATTCAATTCATGATTCATGATTCGATTCATGATTCATGATTCATGATTCAATTCATGATTCATGATTCATGATTCGATTCATGATTCATGATTCAATTCATGATTCATGATTCAATTCATGATTCATGTTTCAATTCATGATTCATGATTCATGATTCAATTCATGATTCATCATTCAATTCATGATTCATCATTCAATTCATGATTCATAATTCATGATTCTTGATTCAATTCATTATTCATGATTCAATTCAAGATTCATGATTCAATTCATGATTTGATTCATGATTCATGATTCGATTCATGATTCATAATTTAATTCATGATTCATGCTTCAATTCATAATTAATGATTCAATTCATGATTCATGATTCTATTCAAGATTCATGATTCATGATTCTATTCATGATTCATGATTCATGATTCATGATTCATGATTCAATTCATGATTCATGATTCAATTCATGATTCATGATTCGTGATTCAATTCATGATTCAATTCATGATTCAATTCATGATTCAGGATTCAATTCATGATTCAATTCATGATTCGATTAGTGATTTATGATTCAATTCATGATTAAATACATAATTCATTATTCAATTTATGATTCATGATTCATGATTCAATTCATGATTAATGATTCATGATTCATGATTCAATTCATGATTCAATTCATGATTCATGATTCAATTCATAATTCATGATTCATGATTCATGATTCAATTCACGATTCATGATTCATGATTCAATTAATGATTCATGATTCATGATTCAATTCATGATTCGATTCCTGATTAAAATCTTGATTCATGATTTAATTCATGATTCATGATTCAATTCATGATTCATGATTCATGATTCAATTCATGATTCAATTCATGATTTATGATTCAATTCATGATTCAATTCATGATTCATGATTCAATTCATGATTCATGATTCAATTCATGATTCATGATTCAATTCATAATTCATGATTTATGATTTATGATTTAATTGATGATTTATGATTCATGATTCAATTGATGATTCATGATTTATGATTCAATTCATGATTCAATTCATGTTTCATGATTCATGATTCAATTTATGATTCGTGAATCATGATTCATGATTCAATTCATGATTCATAATTCATGATTTATGATTTAATTAATGATTCATCATTCATTTCATGATTCATATTTTATGATTCATGATTCATGATTCAATTCATGATTCATGATTCTATTCATAATTCATGATTCATGATTCATGATTCAATTGATGATTCATGATTTATGATTCAATTCATGATTCAATTCATAATTCATGATTCATGATTTAATTCATGAATCATGATTCATGATTCGATTCATGATTCATGATTCAATTCATGATTCATGATTCATGATTCAATTCATGATTCATGATTCATGATTCAACTCATGATTCATGATTCATGATTTAATTTATGATTCGTGATTCATGATTCAATTCATGATTCATGATTCATGATTCAATTCATGATTCGATTTATGATTCATGATTCATGATTCAATTCATGATTCATGATTCAATTAATGTTTCATGATTCAATTCATGATTCATGATTCAATTCATGATTCGATTCCTGATTAAAATCTTGATTCATGATTTAATTCATGATTCATGATTCATGATTCATGATTCATGATTCATGATTCAATTCATGATTCATGATTCATGATTCAATTCATGATTTATGATTCAATTCATGATTCAATTCATGATTCATGATTCGATTAATGATTTATGATTCAATTCATGATTAATTTCATGATTCATGATTCGATTCATGATTCATGATTCATGATTCAATTCATGATTCATGATTTGATTCATGATTCATGATTCAATTCATGATTCATGATTCATGATTCAATTCATGATTCATGATTCAATTCATGATTCATGATTCATGATTCAATTCATGATTCATGATTCAATTCATGATTCATGATTCATGATTCAATTCATGATTCATGATTCATGATTCAATTCATGATTCATCATTCAATTCATGATTCATCATTCAATTCATGATTCATGATTCATGATTCATGATTCAATTCATGATTCATGATTCATGATTCGATTCATGATTCATGATTCAATTCATGATTCATGATTCAATTCATGATTCATGATTCAATTCATGATTCATGATTCATGATTCAATTCATGATTCATCATTCAGTTCATGATTCATCATTCAATTCATGATTCATAATTCATGATTCTTGATTCAATTCATTATTCATGATTCAATTCATGATTCATGATTCAATTCATGATTTGATTCATGATTCATGATTCGATTCATGATTCATAATTTAATTCATGATTCATGCTTCAATTCATAATTAATGATTCAATTCATGATTCATGATTCATGATTCTATTCAAGATTCATGATTCATGATTCTATTCATGATTCATGATTCATGATTCATGATTCATGATTCAATTCATGATTCATGATTCAATTCATGATTCATGATTCGTGATTCAATTCATGATTCAATTCATGATTCAATTCATGATTCAGGATTCAATTCATGATTCAATTCATGATTCGATTAGTGATTTATGATTCAATTCATGATTAAATACATAATTCATTATTCAATTTATGATTCATGATTCATGATTCAATTCATGATTAATGATTCATGATTCATGATTCAATTCATGATTCAATTCATGATTCATGATTCAATTCATAATTCATGATTCATGATTCATGATTCAATTCACGATTCATGATTCATGATTCAATTAATGATTCATGATTCATGATTCAATTCATGATTCGATTCCTGATTAAAATCTTGATTCATGATTTAATTCATGATTCATGATTCAATTCATGATTCATGATTCATGATTCAATTCATGATTCAATTCATGATTTATGATTCAATTCATGATTCAATTCATGATTCATGATTCAATTCATGATTCATGATTCATGATTCAATTCATAATTCATGATTTATGATTTAATTAATGATTCATCATTCATTTCATGATTCATATTTTATGATTCATGATTCATGATTCAATTCATGATTCATGATTCTATTCATAATTCATGATTCATGATTCATGATTCAATTGATGATTCATGATTTATGATTCAATTCATGATTCAATTCATAATTCATGATTCATGATTTAATTCATGAATCATGATTCATGATTCGATTCATGATTCATGATTCAATTCATGATTCATGATTCATGATTCAATTCATGATTCATGATTCATGATTCAACTCATGATTCATGATTCATGATTTAATTTATGATTCGTGATTCATGATTCAATTCATGATTCATGATTCATGATTCAATTCATGATTCGATTTATGATTCATGATTCATGATTCAATTCATGATTCATGATTCAATTAATGTTTCATGATTCAATTCATGATTCATGATTCAATTCATGATTCGATTCCTGATTAAAATCTTGATTCATGATTTAATTCATGATTCATGATTCATGATTCATGATTCAATTCATGATTCATGATTCATGATTCAATTCATGATTTATGATTCAATTCATGATTCAATTCATGATTCATGATTCGATTAATGATTTATGATTCAATTCATGATTAATTTCATGATTCATGATTCGATTCATGATTCATGATTCATGATTCAATTCATGATTCATGATTTGATTCATGATTCATGATTCAATTCATGATTCATGATTCATGATTCAATTCATGATTCATGATTCAATTCATGATTCATGATTCATGATTCAATTCATGATTCATCATTCAATTCATGATTCATGATTCATGATTCAATTCATGATTAATGATTCATGATTTATTTCATGATTGAATTCATGATTCATGATTCATAATTCAAGATTCATGATTGAATTCATGATTCATGATTCATGATTGAATTCATGATTCATGATTCATGATTCAATTCATGATTCATAATTCATGATTCTTGATTCAATTCATGATTCATGATTCAATTCATGATTCATGATTCAGTACATGATTTGATTCATGATTCATGATTCGATTCATGATTCATAATTTAATTCATGATTCATGATTCATGCTTCAATTCATAATTAATGATTCAATTCATGATTCATGAATCATGATTCATGATTCTATTCATGATTCATGATTCATGATTCTATTCATGATTCATGATTCATGATTCATAATTCATGATTCAATTCATGATTCATGATTCAATTCATGATTCATGATTCATGATTCATGATTCATGATTCAATTCATGATTCAATTCATTATTCATGATTCAATTCATGATTCAATTCATGATTCATGATTCGATTAATGATTTATGATTCAATTCATGATTCATGATTCAATTTATGATTCATGAATCATGATTCATGATTCATGATTCATGATTCATAATTCAATTCATGATTCATGATTCAATTCATAATTCATGATTCATGATTCATGATTCAATTCATGATTCATGATTCATGATTTATGATTCAATTCATGATTCATAATTCATGATTCGATTCATGATTCATTATTCAATTCATGATTCATGATTCATGATTCAATTCATGATTCATTTCACGATTCATGATTCATGATTCATGATTCAATTCATGATTTATGATTCAATTCATGATTCAATTCATGATTCATGATTCAATTTATGATTCATGAATCATGATTCATGATTCATGATTCATAATTCATAATTCAATTCATGATTCATGATTCAATTCATAATTCATGATTCATGATTCATGATTCAATTCATGATTCATGATTCATGATTTATGATTCAATTCATGATTCATAATTCATGATTCGATTCATGATTCATTATTCAATTCATGATTCATGATTCATGATTCAATTCATGATTCATTTCACGATTCATGATTCATGATTCATGATTCAATTCATGATTTATGATTCAATTCATGATTCAATTCATGATTCATGATTCAATTCATGATTCAATTCATGATTCATGATTCGATTAATGATTTATGATTCAATTCATGATTAAATACATACTTCATGATTCAATTTATGATTCATGATTCATGATTCAATTCATGATTCAATTCATGATTCATGATTCAATTCATAATTCATGATTCATGATTCATGATTCAATTCATGATTCATGATTCATGATTCAATTCATGATTAATGATTCATGATTTAATTCATGATTGAATTCATGATTCATGATTCATGATTCATGATTGAATTCATGATTCATGATTCATGATTGAATTCATGATTCATGATTCATGATTCAATTCATGATTCATAATTCATGATTCTTGATTGAATTCATGATTCATGATTCAATTCATGATTCATAATTCATGATTCTTGATTCAATTCATTATTCATGATTCAATTCATGATTCATGATTCAATTCATGATTTGATTCATGATTCATGATTCGATTCATGATTCATAATTTAATTCATGATTCATGATTCATGCTTCAATTCATAATTAATAATTCATTTCATGATTCATGATTCATGATTCTATTCATGATTCATGATTCTATTCATGATTCATGATTCTATTCATGATTCATGATTCATGATTCATGATTCATGATTCAATTCATGATTCAATTCATGATTCATGATTCAATTTATGATTCAATTCATGATTCAATTCATGATTCATGATTCAATTCATGATTCAATTCATGATTCAATTCATGATTCATGATTCGATTAATGATTTATGATTCAATTCATGATTAAATACATAATTCATGAATCAATTTATGATTCCTGATTCATGATTCAATTCATGATTCATGATTCATGATTCATGATTCAATTCATGATTCATGATTCAATTTATGATTCATGAATCATGATTCATGATTCATGATTCATAATTCAATTCATGATTCATGATTCAATTCATAATTCATGATTCATGATTCATGATTCAATTCATGATTCATGATTCATGATTTATGATTCAATTCATGATTCCTAATTCATGATTCGATTCATGATTCATTATTCAATTCATGATTCATGATTCATGATTCAATTCATGATTCATTTCACGATTCATGATTCATGATTCATGACTCATTTCACGATTCATGATTCATGATTCAAGATTCAATTAATGATTCAATTCATGATTCATAATTCAATTTATGATTCATGATTCATGAATTATGATTCATGATTCATGATTCATTCATGATTCACAAATCATGATTCATGATTCAATTCATGATTCATGGATCAATTCATGATTCGATTTATGATTCAATTCATGATTTGATTCATGATTCATGCTTCAATTCATGATTCATGATTCAATTCATGATTCATGATTCAATTCATGATTCAATTCATGATTCATGATTAAGGATTCATGATTCATGATTCAATTCATGAGTCATAATTCATGATTTATGATTCAATTCATGATTCATGATTCGATTCATGATTCAATTCATGATTCATGATTCATGATTCAATTCATGATTCATGATTCAATTCATGATTCATGATTCAATTTATGATTCGTGATTCATGATTCAATTCATGATTCATGATTCAATTCATGACTCGATTTATGATTCATGATTCATGATTCAATTCATGATTCATGATTTATGATTCATGATTCATGATTCAATTAATGATTCATGATTCAATTCATGATTCAATTCATGATTCATGATTCAATTCATAATTCATGATTCATGATTCATAATTCATGATTCATGATTCATGATTCAATTCATGATTCATGATTCATGATTCAATTCATGATTAATGATTCATGATTTAATTCATGATTGAATTCATGATTCATGATTCATGATTCATGATTGAATTCATGATTCATGATTCATGATTGAATTCATGATTCATGATTCATGATTGAATTCATGATTCATGATTCATGATTCAATTCATGATTCATAATTCATGATTCTTGATTGAATTCATGATTCATGATTCATGATTCAATTCATGATTCATAATTCATGATTCTTGATTCAATTCATTATTCATGATTCAATTCATGATTCATGCTTCAATTCATAATTAATAATTCATTTCATGATTCATGATTCATGATTCATGATTCTATTCATGATTCATGATTCTATTCATGATTCATGATTCATGATTCATGATTCATGATTCAATTCATGATTCATGATTCAATTCATGATTCATGATTCAATTCATGATTCAATTCATGATTCATGATTCAATTCATGATTCAATTCATGATTCAATTCATGATTCATGATTCGATTAATGATTTATGATTCAATTCATGATTAAATACAAAATTCATGAATCAATTTATGATTCCTGATTCATGATTCAATTCATGATTCATGATTCATGTTTCAATTCATGATTCATGATTCAATTTATGATTCATGAATCATGATTCATGATTCATGATTCATAATTCAATTCATGATTCATGATTCAATTCATATTTCATGATTCATGATTCATGATTTATGATTCAATTCATGATTCATAATTCATGATTCGATTCATGATTCATTATTCAATTCATGATTCATGATTCATGATTCAATTCATGATTCATTTCACGATTCATGATTCATGATTCATGACTCATTTCACGATTCATGATTCATGATTCAAGATTCAATTAATGATTCAATTCATGATTCATAATTCAATTTATGATTCATGATTCATGAATTATGATTCATTATTCATGATTGATGATTCATGATTCATGATTCATTCATGATTCACAAATCATGATTCATGATTCAATTCATGATTCATGGATCAATTCATGATTCGATTTATGATTCAATTCATGATTTGATTCATGCTTCAATTCATGATTCATGATTCAATTCATGATTCATGATTCAATTCATGATTCAATTCATGATTCATGATTAATGATTCATGATTCATGATTCAATTCATGAGTCATAATTCATGATTTATGATTCAATTCATGATTCATGATTCGATTCATGATTCAATTCATGATTCATGATTCATGATTCAATTCATGATTCATGATTCATGATTCAATTCATGATTCATGATTCAATTTATGATTCGTAATTCATGATTCAATTCATGATTCATGATTCATGATTCATGATTCAATTCATGATTCATGATTCAATTTATGATTCGTAATTCATGATTCAATTCATGATTCATGATTCAATTCATGACTCGATTTATGATTCATGATTCATGATTCAATTCATGATTCATGATTTATGATTCATGATTCATGATTCAATTAATGATTCATGATTCAATTCATGATTCAATTCATGATTCATGATTCAATTCATAATTCATGATTCATGATTCATAATTCATGATTCATGATTCATGATTCAATTCATGATTCATGATTCATGATTCAATTCATGATTAATGATTCATGATTTAATTCATGATTGAATTCATGATTCATGATTCATGATTCATGATTGAATTCATGATTCATGATTCATGATTGAATTCATGATTCATGATTCATGATTCAATTCATGATTCATAATTCATGATTCTTGATTGAATTCATGATTCATGATTCATGATTCAATTCATGATTCATAATTCATGATTCTTGATTCAATTCATTATTCATGATTCAATGCATGATTCATGATTCAATTCATGATTTGATTCATGATTCATGATTCGATTCATGATTCATAATTTAATTCATGATTCATGATTCATGCTTCAATTCATAATTAATAATTCATTTCATGATTCATGATTCATGATTCATGATTCTATTCATGATTCATGATTCTATTCATGATTCATGATTCATGATTCATGATTCATGATTCATGATTCATGATTCAATTCATGATTCAAGATTCAATTCATGATTCATGATTCAATTCATGATTCATGATTCAATTCATGATTCAATTCATGATTCAATTCATGATTCATGATTCGATTAATGATTTATGATTCAATTCATGATTAAATACATAATTCATGAATCAATTTATGATTCCTGATTCATGATTCAATTCATGATTCATGATTCATGATTCAATTCATGATTCATGATTCAATTTATGATTCATGAATCATGATTCATGATTCATGATTCATAATTCAATTCATGATTCATGATTCAATTCATATTTCATGATTCATGATTCATGATTTATGATTCAATTCATGATTCATAATTCATGATTCGATTCATGATTCATTATTCAATTCATGATTCATGATTCATGATTCAATTCATGATTCATTTCACGATTCATGATTCATGATTCATGACTCATTTCACGATTCATGATTCATGATTCAAGATTCAATTAATGATTCAATTCATGATTCATAATTCAATTTATGATTCATGATTCATGAATTATGATTCATGATTCATGATTCATGATTCATGATTCATGATTCATGATTCATTCATGATTCACAAATCATGATTCATGATTCAATTCATGATTCATGGATCAATTCATGATTCGATTTATGATTCAATTCATGATTTGATTCATGATTCATGCTTCAATTCATGATTCATGATTCAATTCATGATTCATGATTCAATTCATGATTCAATTCATGATTCATGATTAATGATTCATGATTCATGATTCAATTCATGAGTCATAATTCATGATTTATGATTCAATTCATGATTCATGATTCGATTCATGATTCATGATTCAATTCATGATTCATGATTCATGATTCAATTCATGATTCATGATTCATGATTCAATTCATGATTCATGATTCAATTTATGATTCGTGATTCATGATTCAATTCATGATTCATGATTCAATTCATGATTCGATTTATGATTCATGATTCATGATTCAATTCATGATTCATGATTTATGATTCATGATTCATGATTCAATTAATGATTCATGATTCAATTCATGAATAATGATTTAAATCATGATTCGATTCCTGATTAAAATCTTGATTCATGATTTAATTCATGATTCATGATTCAATTCATGATTCATGATTCATGATTCAATTCATGATTCATGATTCAATTCATGATTCAATTCATGATTTATGATTCAATTCATGATTCAATTCATGATTCATGATTCAATTAATGATTTATGATTCAATTCATGATTCATGATTCGATTCATGATTCATGATTCAATTTATGATTAATGATTCGATTCATGATTAATGATTTGATTCATGATTCATGATTCATGATTTGATTTATGATTTATGATTCATGATTTAATTCATGATTTATGATTCATGATTCAATTGATGATTCATGATTCATGATTCAATTCATGATTCAATTCATGATTCATGATTCATGATTCAATTTATGATACATGATTCATGATTCATGTTTCAATTCATGATTCATGATTCATGATTCGATTCATGATTTATGATTCATGATTCATGATTCTATTCATGATTCATAATTCATGATTCAAGATTAAATTGATGATTCATGATTTATGATTCAATTCATGATTCAATTCATGATTTATGATTCATGATTTCATTCATGATTTATGATTCAATTCATGATTCATGATTCATGATTCAATTTATGATTCGTGATTCATGATTCATGATTCAATTCATGATTCATATTTCATGATTTATGATTCAATTCATGATTCATGATTCATTTCATGATTCATGATTCATGATTCATGATTCATGATTTGATTCATGATTAATGATTCATTAATCATGATTCTATTCATGATTCATGATTCATGATTCATGATTCAATTCATGATTCATGATTTATGATTCAATTCATGATTCAATTCATGATTCATGATTCAATTCATGATTCTATTCATGATTCATGATTCGATTAATGATTTATGATTCAATTCATGATTAAATACATGATTTATGATTCAATTTATGATTCATGATTCATGATTCAATTCATGATTCATGATTCATGATTCATGATTCATGATTCAATTCATGATTCAATTCATGATTCATGATTCATGATTCATAATTCAATTCATGATTCATGATTCAATTCATAATTCATGATTCATGATTCATGATTCAATTCATGATTCATGATTCATGATTTATGATTCAATTCATGATTCATAATTCATGATTCGATTCATGATTCATGATTCAATTCATGATTCATGATTCATGATTCAATTCATGATTCATTTCACGATTCATGATTCATGATTCATTTCACGATTCATGATTCAAGATTCATGATTCAATTTATGATTCATGATTCATGATTCAATTCATGATTCATTAATCATGATTCATGATTCAATTCATGATTCATGGATCAATTCATGATTCGATTTATGATTCAATTCATGATTCATGATTTATGATTCAATTCATGATTCATGATTCATGATTCGATTCATGATTCATGATTCATGATTCATGATTCAATTAATGATTCATGATTCAATTCATGATTCATGATTCAATTCATGATTCGATTCCTGATTAAAATCTTGATTCATGATTTAATTCATGATTCATGATTCATGATTCATGATTCAATTCATGATTCATGATTCAATTCATGATTCAATTCATGATTTATGATTCAATTCATGATTCAATTCATGATTCATGATTCGATTCATGATTCATGATTCATGATTCAATTCATGATTCATGATTCATGATTCGATTCATGATTCATGATTCAATTCATGATTCATGATTCATGATTCAATTCATGATTCATGATTCAATTCATGATTCATGATTCATGATTCAATTCATGATTCATGATTCAATTCATGATTCATCATTCAATTCATGATTCATAATTCATGATTCTTGATTCAATTCATTATTCATGATTCAATTCATGATTCATGATTCAATTCATGATTTGATTTATGATTCATGATTCGATTCATGATTCATAATTTAATTCATGATTCATGCTTCAATTCATAATTAATGATTCAATTCATGATTCATGATTCATGATTCTATTCAAGATTCATGATTCATGATTCTATTCATGATTCATGATTCATGATTCATGATTCATGATTCAATTCATGATTCATGATTCAATTCATGATTCATGATTCGTGATTCAATTCATGATTCAATTCATGATTCAATTCATGATTCAGGATTCAATTCATGATTCAATTCATGATTCGATTAGTGATTTATGATTCAATTCATGATTAAATACATAATTCATTATTCAATTTATGATTCATGATTCATGATTCAATTCATGATTCATGATTCATGATTCATGATTCAATTCATGATTCAATTCATGATTCATGATTCAATTCATAATTCATGATTCATGATTCATGATTCAATTCACGATTCATGATTCATGATTCAATTAATGATTCATGATTCATGATTCAATTCATGATTCGATTCCTGATTAAAATCTTGATTCATGATTTAATTCATGATTCATGATTCAATTCATGATTCATGATTCATGATTCAATTCATGATTAATGATTCATGATTTAATTCATGATTCAATTCATGATTCATGATTCATGATTCATGATTCATGATTGAATTCATGATTCATGATTCAATTCATAATTCATGATTTATGATTTATGATTTAATTGATGATTTATGATTCATGATTCAATTGATGATTCATGATTTATGATTCAATTCATGATTCAATTCATGTTTCATGATTCATGATTCAATTTATGATTCGTGATTCATGATTCATGATTCAATTCATGATTCATAATTCATGATTTATGATTTAATTAATGATTCATCATTCATTTCATGATTCATATTTTATGATTCATGATTCATGATTCAATTCATGATTCATGATTCTATTCATAATTCATGATTCATGATTCATGATTCAATTGATGATTCATGATTTATGATTCAATTCATGATTCAATTCATAATTCATGATTCATGATTTAATTCATGAATCATGATTCATGATTCGATTCATGATTCATGATTCAATTCATGATTCATGATTCATGATTCAATTCATGATTCATGATTCATGATTCAACTCATGATTCATGATTCATGATTTAATTTATGATTCGTGATTCATGATTCAATTCATGATTCATGATTCATGATTCAATTCATGATTCGATTTATGATTCATGATTCATGATTCAATTCATGATTCATGATTCAATTAATGTTTCATGATTCAATTCATGATTCGATTCCTGATTAAAATCTTGATTCATGATTTAATTCATGATTCATGATTCATGATTCATGATTCATGATTCAATTCATGATTCATGATTCAATTCATGATTTATGATTCAATTCATGATTCAATTCATGATTCATGATTCGATTAATGATTTATGATTCAATTCATGATTCAATTCATGATTCATGATTCGATTCATGATTCATGATTCATAATTCAATTCATGATTCATGATTTGATTCATGATTCATGATTCAATTCATGATTCATGATTCATGATTCAATTCATGATTCATGATTCAATTCATGATTCATGATTCATGATTCAATTCATGATTCATCATTCAATTCATGATTCATGATTCATGATTCAATTCATGATTAATGATTCATGATTTATTTCATGATTGAATTCATGATTCATGATTCATAATTCAAGATTCATGATTGAATTCATGATTCATGATTCATGATTGAATTCATGATTCATGATTCAATTCATGATTCATAATTCATGATTCTTGATTCAATTCATTATTCATGATTCAATTCATGATTCATGATTCAGTACATGATTTGATTCATGATTCATGATTCGATTCATGATTCATAATTTAATTCATGATTCATGATTCATGCTTCAATTCATAATTAATGATTCAATTCATGATTCATGAATCATGATTCATGATTCTATTCATGATTCATGATTCATGATTCTATTCATGATTCATGATTCATGATTCATAATTCATGATTCAATTCATGATTCATGATTCAATTCATGATTCATGATTCATGATTCATGATTCATGATTCAATTCATGATTCAATTCATTATTCATGATTCAATTCATGATTCAATTCATGATTCATGATTCGATTAATAATTTATGATTCAATTCATGATTCATGATTCAATTTATGATTCATGAATCATGATTCATGATTCATGATTCATGATTCATAATTCAATTCATGATTCATGATTCAATTCATAATTCATGATTCATGATTCATGATTCAATTCATGATTCATGATTCATGATTTATGATTCAATTCATGATTCATAATTCATGATTCGATTCATGATTCATTATTCAATTCATGATTCATGATTCATGATTCAATTCATGATTCATTTCACGATTCATGATTCATGATTCATGATTCAATTCATGATTTATGATTCAATTCATGATTTAATTCATGATTCATGATTCAATTCATGATTCAATTCATGATTCATGATTCGATTAATGATTTATGATTCAATTCATGATTAAATACATACTTCATGATTCAATTTATGATTCATGGTATATGATTCAATTCATGATTCATGATTCATGATTCATGATTCAATTCATGATTCAATTCATGATTCATGATTCAATTCATAATTCATGATTCATGATTCAATTCATGATTCATGATTCATGATTCAATTCATGATTAATGATTCATGATTTAATTCATGATTGAATTCATGATTCATGATTCATGATTCATGATTGAATTCATGATTCATGATTCATGATTGAATTCATGATTCATGATTCATGATTCAATTCATGATTCATAATTCATGATTCTTGATTGAATTCATGATTCATGATTCAATTCATGATTCATAATTCATGATTCTTGATTCAATTCATTATTCATGATTCAATTCATGATTCATGATTCAATTCATGATTTGATTCATGATTCATGATTCGATTCATGATTCATAATTTAATTCATGATTCATGATTCATGCTTCAATTCATAATTAATAATTCATTTCATGATTCATGATTCATGATTCATGATTCTATTCATGATTCATGATTCTATTCATGATTCATGATTCTATTCATGATTCATGATTCAATTCATGATTCAATTCATGATTCAATTCATGATTCATGATTCAATTCATGATTCATGATTCAATTCATGATTCAATTCATGATTCAATTCATGATTCATGATTCGATTAATGATTTATGATTCAATTCATGATTAAATACATAATTCATGAATCAATTTATGATTCCTGATTCATGATTCAATTCATGATTCATGATTCATGATTCATGATTCAATTCATGATTCATGATTCAATTTATGATTCATGAATCATGATTCATGATTCATGATTCATAATTCAATTCATGATTCATGATTCAATTCATAATTCATGATTCATGATTCATGATTCAATTCATGATTCATGATTCATGATTTATGATTCAATTCATGATTCATAATTCATGATTCGATTCATGATTCATTATTCAATTCATGATTCATGATTCATGATTCAATTCATGATTCATTTCACGATTCATGATTCATGATTCATGACTCATTTCACGATTCATGATTCATGATTCAAGATTCAATTAATGATTCAATTCATGATTCATAATTCAATTTATGATTCATGATTCATGAATTATGATTCATGATTCATGATTCATGATTCATGATTCATGATTCATTCATGATTCACAAATCATGATTCATGATTCAATTCATGATTCATGGATCAATTCATGATTCGATTTATGATTCAATTCATGATTTGATTCATGATTCATGCTTCAATTCATGATTCATGATTCAATTCATGATTCATGATTCAATTCATGATTCAATTCATGATTCATGATTAATGATTCATGATTCATGATTCAATTCATGAGTCATAATTCATGATTTATGATTCAATTCATGATTCATGATTCGATTCATGATTCATGATTCAATTCATGATTCATGATTCATGATTCAATTCATGAGTCATAATTCATGATTTATGATTCAATTCATGATTCATGATTCGATTCATGATTCATGATTCAATTCATGATTCATGATTCAATTCATGACTCGATTTATGATTCATGATTCATGATTCAATTCATGATTCATGATTTATGATTCATGATTCATGATTCAATTAATGATTCATGATTCAATTCATGAATAATGATTTAAATCATGATTCGATTCCTGATTAAAATCTTGATTCATGATTTAATTCATGATTCATGATTCATGATTCAATTCATGATTCATGATTCATGATTCATGATTCAATTCATGATTCATGATTCAATTCATGATTCAATTCATGATTTATGATTCAATTCATGATTCAATTCATGATTCATGATTCAATTAATGATTTATGATTCAATTCATGATTCATGATTCGATTCATGATTCATGATTCAATTTATGATTAATGATTCGATTCATGATTAATGATTTGATTCATGATTCATGATTCATGATTCAATTCATGATTCAATTCATGATTCTTGATTCATGATTCAATTTATGATTCATGATTCATGATTCATGATTCAATTCATGATTCATGATTCATGATTCGATTCATGATTCATGATTCATGATTCATGATTCTATTCATGATTCATAATTCATGATTCATAATTCAATTGATGATTCATGATTTATGATTCAATTCATGATTCAATTCATGATTTATGATTCATGATTTCATTCATGATTTATGATTCAATTCATGATTCATGATTCATGATTCAATTTATGATTCGTGATTCATGATTCATGATTCAATTCATGATTCATATTTCATGATTTATGATTCAATTCATGATTCATGATTCATTTCATGATTCATGATTCATGATTCATGATTCATGATTCGATTCATGATTAATGATTCATTAATCATGATTCTATTCATGATTCATGATTCATGATTCAATTCATGATTCATGATTTATGATTCAATTCATGATTCAATTCATGATTCATGATTCAATTCATGATTCTATTCATGATTCATGATTCGATTAATGATTTATGATTCAATTCATGATTAAATACATGATTTATGATTCAATTTATGATTCATGATTCATGATTCAATTCATGATTCATGATTCATGATTCATGATTCATGATTCAATTCATGATTCAATTCATGATTCATGATTCATGATTCATAATTCAATTCATGATTCATGATTCAATTCATAATTCATGATTCATGATTCATGATTCAATTCATGATTCATGATTCATGATTTATGATTCAATTCATGATTCATAATTCATGATTCGATTCATGATTCATGATTCAATTCATGATTCATGATTCATGATTCAATTCATGATTCATTTCACGATTCATGATTCATGATTCATGATTCATTTCACGATTCATGATTCAAGATTCAATTCATGATTCATGATTCAATTCATGATTCATTTCACGATTCATGATTCATGATTCATGATTCATTTCACGATTCATGATTCGTGATTCATGATTCAATTTATGATTCATGATTCATGATTCAATTCATGATTCATAAATCATGATTCATGATTCAATTCATGATTCATGGATCAATTCATGATTCGATTTATGATTCAATTCATGATTCATGATTTATGATTCAATTCATGATTCATGATTCATGATTCGATTCATGATTCATGATTCATGATTCATGATTCAATTAATGATTCATGATTCAATTCATGATTCATGATTCAATTCATGATTCGATTCCTGATTAAAATCTTGATTCATGATTTAATTCATGATTCGTGATTCATGATTCATGATTCAATTCATGATTCATGATTCAATTCATGATTCAATTCATGATTTATGATTCAATTCATGATTCAATTCATGATTCATGATTCAATTCATGATTTATGATTCAATTCATGATTCAATTCATGATTCATGATTCGATTAATGATTTATGATTCAATTCATGATTCATTTCATGATTCGATTCATGATTCATGATTCATGATTCAATTCATGATTCATGATTCATGATTCGATTCATGATTCATGATTCAATTCATGATTCATGATTCATGATTCAATTCATGATTCATGATTCAATTCATGATTCATGATTCATGATTCAATTCATGATTCATGATTCAATTCATGATTCATCATTCAATTCATGATTCATAATTCATGATTCTTGATTCAATTCATTATTCATGATTCAATTCATGATTCATGATTCAATTCATGATTTGATTCATGATTCATGATTCGATTCATGATTCATAATTTAATTCATGATTCATGCTTCAATTCATAATTAATGATTCAATTCATGATTAATGATTCATGATTCTATTCAAGATTCATGATTCATGATTCTATTCATGATTCATGATTCATGATTCATGATTCATGATTCAATTCATGATTCATGATTCAATTCATGATTCATGATTCGTGATTCAATTCATGATTCAATTCATGATTCAATTCATGATTCAGGATTCAATTCATGATTCAATTCATGATTCGATTAGTGATTTATGATTCAATTCATGATTAAATACATAATTCATTATTCAATTTATGATTCATGATTCATGATTCAATTCATGATTCATGATTCATGATTCATGATTCAATTCACGATTCATGATTCATGATTCAATTAATGATTCATGATTCATGATTCAATTCATGATTCGATTCCTGATTAAAATCTTGATTCATGATTTAATTCATGATTCATGATTCAATTCATGATTCATGATTCATGATTCAATTCATGATTCAATTCATGATTTATGATTCAATTCATGATTCAATTCATGATTCATGATTCAATTCATGATTCATGATTCATGATTCAATTCATGATTAATGATTCATGATTTAATTCATGATTCAATTCATGATTCATGATTCATGATTCATGATTCATGATTGAATTCATGATTCATGATTCAATTCATAATTCATGATTTATGATTTATGATTTAATTGATGATTTATGATTCATGATTCAATTGATGATTCATGATTTATGATTCAATTCATGTTTCATGATTCATGATTCAATTTATGATTCGTGATTCATGATTCATGATTCAATTCATGATTCATAATCATGATTTATGATTTAATTAATGATTCATCATTCATTTCATGATTCATATTTTATGATTCATGATTCATGATTCAATTCATGATTCATGATTCTATTCATAATTCATGATTCATGATTCATGATTCAATTGATGATTCATGATTTATGATTCAATTCATGATTCAATTCATGATTCATGATTCATGATTTAATTCATGAATCATGATTCATGATTCGATTCATGATTCATGATTCAATTCATGATTCATGATTCATGATTCAATTCATGATTCATGATTCATGATTCAACTCATGATTCATGATTCATGATTTAATTTATGATTCGTGATTCATGATTCAATTCATGATTCATGATTCAATTCATGATTCGATTTATGATTCATGATTCATGATTCAATTCATGATTCATGATTCAATTAATGTTTCATGATTCAATTCATGATTCATGATTCAATTCATGATTCGATTCCTGATTAAAATCTTGATTCATGATTTAATTCATGATTCATGATTCATGATTCATGATTCATGATTCAATTCATGATTTATGATTCAATTCATGATTCAATTCATGATTCATGATTCGATTAATGATTTATGATTCAATTCATGATTCAATTCATGATTCATGATTCGATTCATGATTCATGATTCAATTCATGATTCATGATTTGATTCATGATTCATGATTCAATTCATGATTCATGATTCATGATTCAATTCATGATTCATGATTCAATTCATGATTTATGATTCATGATTCAATTCATGATTCATTATTCAATTCATGATTCATGATTCATGATTCAATTCATGATTAATGATTCATGATTTAATTCATGATTGAATTCATGATTCATGATTCATAATTCAAGATTCATGATTGAATTCATGATTCATGATTCATGATTCAATTCATGATTCATGATTCATGATTCAATTCATGATTCATAATTCATGATTCTTGATTCAATTCATTATTCATGATTCAATTCATGATTCATGATTCAGTACATGATTTGATTCATGATTCATGATTCGATTCATGATTCATAATTTAATTCATGATTCATGATTCATGCTTCAATTCATAATTAATGATTCAATTCATGATTCATGAATCATGATTCATGATTCTATTCATGATTCATGATTCATGATTCTATTCATGATTCATGATTCATGATTCATAATTCATGATTCAATTTATGATTCATGATTCAATTCATGATTCATGATTCATGATTCATGATTCATGATTCAATTCATGATTCAATTCATTATTCATGATTCAATTCATGATTCAATTCATGATTCATGATTCGATTAATGATTTATGATTCAATTCATGATTAAATACATAATTCATGATTCAATTTATGATTCATGATTCATGATTCAATTCATGATTCATGATTCATGATTCAATTCATGATTCAATTCATGATTCATGATTCAATTTATGATTCATGATTCATGATTCATGATTCATGATTCATTATTCATAATTCAATTCATGATTCATGATTCAATTCATAATTCATGATTCATGATTCATGATTCAATTCATGATTCATGATTCATGATTTATGATTCAATTCATGATTCATAATTCATGATTCGATTCATGATTCACGATTCAATTCATGATTCATGATTCATGATTCAATTCATGATTCATTTCACGATTCATGATTCATGATTCATGATTCATTATTCATAATTCAATTCATGATTCATGATTCAATTCATAATTCATGATTCATGATTCATGATTCAATTCATGATTCATGATTCATGATTTATGATTCAATTCATGATTCATAATTCATGATTCGATTCATGATTCACGATTCAATTCATGATTCATGATTCATGATTCAATTCATGATTCATTTCACGATTCATGATTCATGATTCATTTCACGATTCATGATTCATGATTCAAGATTCAATTCATGATTCAATTCATGATTCATGATTCAATTTATGATTCATGATTCATGAATTATGATTCATGATTCATGATTCACAAATCATGATTCATGATTCAATTCATGATTCATGGATCAATTCATGATTCGATTTATGATTCAATTCATGATTTGATTCATGATTCATGCTTCAATTCATGATTCATGATTCAATTCATGATTCATGATTCAATTCATAATTCAATTCATGATTCATGATTAATGATTCATGATTCATGATTCAATTCATGATTAATGATTCATGATTCGATTCATGATTCATGATTCAATTCATGATTCATGATTCATGATTCAATTCATGATTCATGATTCATGATTCAATTCATGATTCATGATTCATGATTCAATTCATGATTCATGATTTAATTTATGATTCGTGATTCATGATTCAATTCATGATTCATGATTCATGATTCAATTCATGATTCGATTTATGATTCATGATTCATGATTCAATTCATGATTCATGATTCATGATTCATGATTCATGATTCAATTAATGATTCATGATTCAATTCATGATTAATGATTTAAATCATGATTCGATTCCTGATTAAATTCATGATTCATGATTCAATTCATGATTCATGATTCAATTTATGATTCAATTCATGATTCATGATTCATGATTCGATTCATGATTCATGATTCAATTCATGATTCATGATTCATGATTCAATTCATGATTCACTATTCATGATTCATGATTCAATTCATGATTCATGATTCAATTTATGATTCGTGATTCATGATTCAATTCATGATTCATGATTCATGAATCAATTCATGATTCGATTTATGATTCATGATTCATGATTCAATTCATGATTAATGATTCATGATTTAATTAATGATTCATGATTCAATTCATGATTAATGATTTAAATCATGATTCAATTAATGATTCATGATTCAATTCATGATTAATGATTTAAATCATGATTCGATTCCTGATTAAAATCTTGATTCATGATTTAATTCATGATTCATGATTCATGATTCAATTCATGAA
>NW_027447418.1:22500-27500 GCF_038048845.1 Mixophyes fleayi | reverse complement strand
GGTTAGTACTTGGATGGGAGACCACCTGGGAATACCAGGTGCTGTAGGCTTTTTTTTTTTCTCTCTTGTTCCGGCTTCCTTCAATGCTGGTTTTTAGATGTATAAGAGATGTAGGTCAATAGGAAACCAATACATACAGCCACACCACCCTGAACAAGCCTGATCTTGGAAGCTAAGCAGAGCCGGGGTTGGTTAGTACTTGGATGCAAGACCACCTGGGAATACCAGGTGCTGTAGGCCCTTTTTTTTTTCTCTCTTGTTCCGACTTCCTTCAATGCTGGTTTTGAGATGTATAAGAGATGTAGGTCAATAGAAAACCATTACCTACAGCCACACCACCCTGAACAAGCCTGATCTTGGAAGCTAAGCAGGGCTGGGCCTGGTTAGTACTTGGATGGGAGACCACCTGGAAATACCAGGTGCTGTAGGCTTTTTTTTTTCTCTCTTGTTAATCCTCCTTCAATGCTGGTTTTGATATGTATAAGAGATGTAGGTCAATAGGAAACCAATACCTAGTGCCACACCACCCTGAACAAGCCCAATCTCGTCTGATCTTGAAAGCTAAGCAGGTCCGGGCCTGGTTAGTACTTTTTTTTTTCTCTCTTGTTCTGGCTTCCTTCAATGCTGGTTTTAAAATGTATAAGTGATGTAGGTCATTAGGAAACCAATACCTACAGCCACACCAACCTGGACAAGCCCAATCTCGTCCGATCTTGGAAGCTAAGCAGGGCCAGGCCTGGTTAGTACTTGGATGGGAGACCCCCTGGGAATACCAGGTGCTGAGGGCCTTTTTTTTTTCTCTCTTGTTCCGGCTTCCTTCAATGCTTGTTTTTAGATGTATAAGAGATGTAGGTCAATAAGAAAACAATTCCTACAGCCACACCACCCTGAACAAGCCCAATCTCGTCTGATCTTGGAAGCTAAGCAGGGCTGGGCCTGGTTAGTACTTGGATGGGAAACCACCTGGAAATAGCAGGTGCTGTAGGCTTTTTTTTTTCTCTCTTCTTCCGGCCTCCTTCAATGCTGTTTTGAAATGTATAAGAGATGTAGGTCAATAGGAAAACAATACTTACAGCCACACCACCCTGAACAAGCCCAATCTCGTCTGATCTTGGAAGCTAAGCAGAGCCAGGCCTGGTTAGTACTTGGATGGGAGACCACCTGGGAATACCAGGTGCTGTAAGCCTTTTTTTCTTCTCTCTTGTTCCGGCTTCCTTCAATGCTGGTTTCTAGATGTATAAGAGATGTAGGTCAATAGGAAAAAAATACCTACAGCCACACCACCCTGAACAAGCCCAATTTCATCTGATCTTGGAAGCTAAGCAGGGCCAGGCCTGGTTAGCACTTGGATGCAAGACCACCTGGGAATACCAAGTGCTGTAGGCATTTTTTTTTTTTCTCTCTTGTTCCGACTTCCTTCAATGCTGGTGTTGAGATGTATAAGAGATGTAGGTCAATAGGAAACTAATACCTACAGCCACTCCACCTTGAACAAGCACAATCTCGTCTGATCTTGAAAGATAAGCCGCGCCAGGCCTAGTTAGTACATGGATGGGAGACCACCTGGGAATGCCTGGTGCTGTAGGCCTTTTTTTTTCTTTTTTGATCCGGCTTCCTTCAATGCTGGTTTTCAGATGTATAAGTGATGTAGGTCATTAGGAAACCAAATCCTACAGCCACAACACCCTGAACAAGCCCAATCTCATCTGATCTTGGAAGCTAAACAGAGCCGGGCCTGGTTAGTACTTGGATGCGAGACCACCTGGGAATACCAGGTGCTGTAGGCCTTTTTTTTTTCTCTCTTGTTCCGACTTCCTTCAATGCTGGTTTTGAGATGTATAAGAGATGTAGGTCAATAGGAAAACAATACCTACAGCCACACCACCCTGAACAAGCCCAATCTCATCTGATCTTGAAAGCTAAGCAGGAACGGGCCTGGTTAGTACTTTTTTTTTTCTCTCTTGTTCTGGCTTCCTTCAATGCTGGTTTTAAAATGTATAAGTGATGTAGGTCAATAGGAAAACAATACCTACAGCCACACCACCCTGAACAAGCCCAATCTTGTCTGATCTTGGAAGCTAAGCAGGGACGGGCCTGGTTAGTACTTGGATGGGAGACCACCTGGGAATACCAGGTGCTGTAGGCCTTTTTTTTTTCTCTCTTGTTCCGGCTTCCTTCAATGCTGGTGTTGAGATGTATAAGAGATGTAGGTCAATAGGAAACTAATACCTACAGCCACTCCAACTTGAACAAGCACAATCTCGTCTGATCTTGAAAGATAAGCCGCGCCAGGCCTAGTTAGTACATGGATGGGAGACCACCTGGGAATGCCAGATACTGTAGGCCTTTTTTTTTTTCTCTTTTGATCCGGCTTCCTTCAATGCTGGTTTTCAGATGTATAAGTGATGTAGGTCATTAGGAAACCAAATCCTACAGCCACAACACCCTGAACAAGCCCAATCTCATCTGATCTTGGAAGCTAAGCAGAGCCAGGCCTGGTTAGTACTTGGATGCGAGACCACCTGGGAATACCAGGTGCAGTAGGCATTTTTTTTTTCTCTCTTGTGCCGACTTCCTTCAATGCTGGTTTTGAGATGTATAAGAGATGTAGGTCAATAGGAAACCAATACCTACAGCCACACCACCCTGAACAAGCCCAATCTCGTCTGATCTTGGAAGCTAAGCAGAGCCGGGCCTGCTTAGTACTTGGATGCGAGACCACCTGGGAATACCAGGTGCTGTAGGCCCTTTTTTTTTTCTCTCTTGTTCCGACTTCTTTCAATGCTGGTTTTGAGATGTATAAGAGATGTAGGTCAATAGGAAAACAATACCTACAGCCACACCACCCTGAACAAGCCCAATCTCATCTGATCTTAAAAGCTAAGCAGGTCCGGGCCTGGTTAGTACTTTTTTTTTTCTCTCTTGTTCTGGCTTCCTTCAATGCTGGTTTTAAAATGTATAAGTGATGTAGGTCATTAGAAAACCAATACCTACAGCCACACCACCCTGGACAAGCCAAATCTCATCTGATCTTGAAAGATAAGCCGCGCCAGGCCTAGTTAGTACATGGATGGGAGACCACCTGGGAATGCCAGGTGCTGTAGGCCTTTTTTTTTCTTTTTTGATCCGGCTTCCTTCAATGCTGGTTTTCAGATGTATAAGTGATGTAGGTCATTAGGAAACCAAATCCTACAGCCACAACACCCTGAACAAGCCCAATCTCATCTGATCTTGGAAGCTAAGCAGAGCCAGGCCTGGTTAGTACTTGGATGCGAGACCACCTGGGAATACCAGGTGCTGTAGGCATTTTCTTTTTTCTCTCTTGTTCCGACTTCCTTCAATGCTGGTTTTGAGATGTATAAGAGATGTAGGTCAATAGGGAACCAATACCTACAGCCACACCACCCTGAACAAGCCCAATCTCGTCTGATCTTGAAAGCTAAGCAGGTCCAGACCTGGTTAGTACTTTTTTTTTTCTCTCTTGTTCTGGCTTCCTTCAATGCTGGTTTTGAGATGTATAAGTGATGTAGGTCATTAAGAAACCAATACCTACAGCCACACCACCCTGAACAAGCCCAATCTCGTCTGATCTTGGAAGCTAAGCAGGACCAGGCCTAGTTAGTACTTGGGTGGGAGACCACCTGGGAATGCCAGGTGCTGTAGGCTTTTTTTTTTTCTCTCTTGTTCCGGCTTCCTTCAATGCGGGTTTTTAGATGTATAAGAGATGTAGGTCAATAGGAAAACATTACCTATAGCCGCACCACCCTGAACAAGCCCAATCTCATCTGATCTTGGAAGCTAAGCAGGGACGGGCCTGGTTAGTACTTGGATGGGAGACCACCTGGAATACCAGGTGCTGTAGGCCTTTTTTTTTTCTCTCTTGTTCCGGCTTCCTTCAATGCTGGTTTTTAGATGTATAAGAGATGTAGGGTCAATAGGAAACCAATACCTACAGCCACACCACCCTGAACAAGCCCAATCTAGTCTGATCTTGGAATCTAAGCAGAGCCGGGCCTGGTTAGTACTTAGATGCGAGACCACCTGGGAATACCAGGTGCTGTAGGCCCTTTTTTTTTCTCTCTTGTTCTGACTTCCTTCAATGCTGGTTTTGAGATGTATAAGAGATGTAGGTCAATAGGAAAACAATACCTACAGCCACACCACCCTGAACAAGCCCAATCTCATCTGATCTTGAAAGCTAAGCAGGTCCAGGCCGGGTTAGTTCTTTTTTTTTTCTCTCTTGTTCTGGCTTCCTTCAATGCTGGTTTTAAAATGTATAAGTGATGTAGGTCATTAGAAAACCAATACCTACAGCCACACCACCCTGGACAAGCCCAATCTCATCTGATCTTGGAAGCTAAGCAGGGCCAGGCCTGGTTATTACTTGGATGGGAGACCACCTGGGAATACCAGGTGCTGTAGGCTTTTTTTTTTCTCTCCCATCCGGCCTCCTTCAATGCTGGTTTTGAGATGTATAAGAGATGTAGGTCAATAGGAAACCAATACTTACAGCCACACCACCCTGAACAAGCCCAATCTCGTCTGATCTTGGAAGCTAAGCAGAGCCGGGCCTGGTTAGTACTTGAATGGGAGACCACCTGGGAATACCAGGTGCTGTAGGCATTTATTTCTTCTCTCTTGTTCCGGCTTCCTTCAATGCTGTTTTCTAGATGTATAAGAGATGTAGGTCAATAGGAAAACAATACCTACGGCCACACCACCCTGAACAAGCCCAATCTCGTCTGATCTTGGAAGCTAAGCAAGGACGGGCCTGGTTAGTACTTGGATGGGAGACCACCTGGGAATACCAGGTGCTGTAGGCCTTTTTTTTTTCTCTCTTGTTCCGGCTTCCTTCAATGCTGGTTTTGAGATTATAAGAGATGTAGGTCAATAGGAAACCAAAACCTACAGCTACACATTTCTAAACAAGCCCAATCTTGTTTGATCTTGGAGGCTAAGCAGGGCCAGGCCTGGTTAGTACTTGGATGGGAGACCACCTG
>NW_027447418.1:7500-15000 GCF_038048845.1 Mixophyes fleayi | reverse complement strand
CTACAGCCACACCACCCTGAACAAGCCCAATCTCGTCTGTTCTTGAAAGCTAAGCAGGTCCGGGCCTGGTTAGTACTTTTTTTTTTCTCTCTTGTTCTGGCTTCCTTCAATGCTGGTTTTAAAATGTATAAGTGATGTAGGTCATTAAGAAACCAATACCTACAGCCACACCACCCTGGACAAGCCCAATCTCGTCTGATCTTGGAAGCTAAGCAGAGCCAGGCCTGGTTAGTACTTGGATGGGAGACCACCTGGGAATACCAGGTGCTGTAGGCCTTTTTTTTTCTCTCTTGTTCCGGCTTCCTTCAATGCTGGTTTTGAGATTATAAGAGATGTAGGTCAATACAAAACCAATACCTACAGCTACACATCTCTGAACAATCCCAATCTCGTTTGATCTTGGAAGCTAAGCAGAGCCAGACCTGGTTAGTACTTTGATGGGAGACCACCTGGGAATACCAGGTGCTGTAGGCCTTTTTTTTCCCTCTCTTGTTCCGGCTTCCTTCAATGCTTGTTTTGAGATGTATAAGTGAGGTAGGTCAATAGGAAACCAATACCTACAGCCACACCACCCTGAACAAGCCCAATCTCGTCTGATCTTGGAAGCTAAACAGAGCCAGGCCTGGTTAGTACTTGGATGCGAGACCACCTGGGAATACCAGGTGCTGTAGGCCCTTTTTTTTTCTCTCTTGTTCCGACTTCCTTCAATGCTGGTTTTGAGATGTATAAGAGATGTAGGTCAATAGGAAAACAATACCTACAGCCACAACACCCTGAACAAGCCCAATCTCGTCTGATCTTGAAAGCTAAGCTGGGCCGGGCGTGGTTAGTACTTTTTTTTTTCTCTCTTGTTCTGGCTTCCTTCAATGCTGGTTTTAAAATGTATAAGTGATGTAGGTCATTAGGAAACCAATACCTACAGCCACACCACCCTGAACAAGCCCAATCTCGTCTGATCTTGGAAACTAAGCAGGGCCGGGCTTGGTTAGTACTTGGATGGGAGACCACCTGGGAATACCAGGTGCTGTAGGACTTTTTTTTTTTTTCTCTTGTTCCGGCTTCCTTCAATGCTTGTTTTTAGATGTATAAGAGATGTAGGTCAATAGGAAAACAATACCTACAGCCACACCACCCTGAACAAGCCCAATCTTGTCTGTTCTTGGAAGCTAAGCAGGGCTGTGCCTGGTTAGTACTTGGATGGGAGACCACCTGGGAATACCAGGTGCTGTAGGCCTTTTTTTTCTTCTCTCTTGTTCCGGCTTCCTTCAATGCTGTTTTCTAGATGTATAAGAGATGTAGGTCAATAGGAAAACAATACCTACAGCCACACCACCCTGAACAAGCCCAATCTCATCTGATCTTGGAAGCTAAGCAGGGGCGGGCCTGTTTAGTACTTGGATGGGAGACCACCTGGGAATACCAGGTGCTGAAGGCCTTTTTTTTTTCTCTTTTGTTCCGGCTTCCTTCAATGCTGGTTTTGAGATTATAAGAGATGTAGGTCAATAGGAAACCAAAACCTACAGCTACACATCTCTAAACAAGCCCAATCTCGTTTGATTTTGGAAGCTAAGCAGGGCCAGGCCTGGTTAGTACTTGGATGGGAGACCACCTGGGAATACCAGGTGCTGTAGGCTTTTTTTTTTTTCTCTCTTGTTCCGGCTTCCTTCAATGCTGGTTTTTAGATGTATAAGAGATGTAGGTCAATAGGAAACCAATACCTACAGCCCCACCACCCTGATCAAGCCTGATCTTGGAAGCTAAGCAGAGCCAGGCCTGGTTCGTACTTGGATGCGAGACCACCTGGGGATACCAGGTGCTGTAGGCCCTTTTTTTTTTCTCTCTTGTTCCGACTTCCTTCAATGCTGGTTTTGAGATGTATAAGAGATGTAGGTCAATAGGAAATCAATACCTACAGCCACACCACCCTGAACAAGCCCAATCTCATCTGATCTTGGAAGTTAAGCAGGGCTGGGCCTGGTTAGTACTTGGATGGGAGACCACCTGGAAATACCAGGTGCTGTAGGCTTTTTTTTTTCTCTCTTGTTCCGGCCTCCTTCAATGCTGGTTTTGAGATGTATAAGAGATGTAGGTCAATAGGAAACCAATACCTACAGCCACACCACCCTGAACAAGCCCAATCTCGTCTGATCTTGGAAGCTAAGCAGAGCCAGGCCTGGTTAGTACTTGGATGGGAGACCACCTGGGAATACCAGGTGCTGTAGGCCTTTTTTTCTTCTCTCTTGTTCCGGCTTCCTTCAATGCTGGTTTCTAGATGTATAAGAGATGTAGGTCAATAGGAAAACAATACCTACAGCCACACCACCCTGAACAAGCCCAATCTCGTCTGATCTTGGAAGCTAAGCAGGGCCGGGCCTGGTTAGTACTTGGATGGGAGACCACCTGGGAATACCAGGTGCTGTAGGACTTTTTTTTTTCTCTCTTGTTCCGGCTTCCTTCAATGCTGGTTTTAAAATGTATAAGTGATGTAGGTCATTAGGAAACCAATGCCTACAGCCACACCACCCTGAACAAGCCCAATCTCGTCTGATCTTGGAAGCTAAGCAGGGGCGGGCCTGTTTAGTACTTGGATAGGAGACCACCTGGGAATACCAGGTGCTGTAGGCCTTTTTTTTTTCTCTCTTGTTCCGGCTTCCTTCAATGCTGGTTTTGCGATTATAAGAGATGTAGGTCAATACGAAACCACAACCTACACTTACACATCTCTAAACAAGCCCAATCTCGTTTGATTTTGGAAGCTAAGCAGGGCCAGGCCTGGTTAGTACTTGGATGGGAGACCACCTGGGAATACCAGGTGCTGTAGGCTTTTTTTTTTTTCTCTCTTGTTCCGGCTTCCTTCAATGCTGGTTTTTAGATATATAAGAGATGTAGGTCAATAGGAAACCAATACCTACAGCCACACCACCCTGATCAAGCCTGATCTTGGAAGCTAAGCAGAGCCAGGCCTGGTTCGTACTTGGATGCGAGACCACCTGGGGATACCAGGTGCTGTAGGCCCTTTTTTTTTCTCTCTTGTTCCGACTTCCTTCAATGCTGGTTTTGAGATGTATAAGAGATGTAGGTCAATAGGAAACCAATACCTACAGCCACACCACCCTGAACAAGCCCAATCTCATCTGATCTTGGAAGTTAAGCAGGGCTGGGCCTGGTTAGTACTTGGATGGGAGACCACCTGGAAATACCAGGTGCTGTAGGCTTTTTTTTTTCTCTCTTGTTCCGGCCTCCTTCAATGCTGGTTTTGAGATGTATAAGAGATGTAGGTCAATAGGAAACCAATACCTACAGCCACACCACCCTGAACAAGCCCAATCTCATCTGATCTTGGAAGTTAAGCAGAGCCAGGCCTGGTTAGTACTTGGATGGGAGACCACCTGGGAATACCAGGTGCTGTAGGCTTTTTTTTTTTCTCTCTTGTTCCGGCTTCCTTCAATGCTGGTTTTTAGATGTATAAGAGATGTAGGTCAATAGGAAACCAATACATACAGCCACACCACCCTGAACAAGCCTGATCTTGGAAGCTAAGCAGAGCCGGGGTTGGTTAGTACTTGGATGCAAGACCACCTGGGAATACCAGGTGCTGTAGGCCCTTTTTTTTTTCTCTCTTGTTCCGACTTCCTTCAATGCTGGTTTTGAGATGTATAAGAGATGTAGGTCAATAGGAAACCATTACCTACAGCCACACCACCCTGAACAAGCCCAATCTCGTCTGATCTTGGAAGCTAAGCAGAGCCGGGCCTGGTTAGTACTTGGATGGGAGACCACCTGGGAATACCAGGTTCTGTAGGCCTTTTTTTCTTCTCTCTTGTTCCGGCTTCCTTCAATGCTGGTTTCTAGATGTATAAGAGATGTAGGTCAATAGGGAAACAATACCTACAGCCACACCACCCTGAACAAGCCCAATCTCGTCTGATCTTGGAAGCTAAGCAGGGACAGGCCTGGTTAGTACTTGGATGGGAGACCACCTGGGAATACCAGGTGCTGTGGCCTTTTTTTTTTCTCTCTTGTTCCGGCTTCCTTCAATGCTGGTTTTGAGATAATAAGAGATGTAGGTCAATAGGAAGCCAAAACCTACAGCTACACATCTCTAAACAAGTCCAATCTCGTCTGATCTTGGAAGCTAAGCAGGGCCAGGCCTGGTTAGTACTTGGATGGGAGACCACCTGGGAATACCAGGTGCTGTAGGCTTTTTTTTTTTCTCTCTTGTTCCGGCTTCCTTCAATGCTGGTTTTTAGATGTATAAGAGATGTAGGTCAATAGGAAACCAATACATACAGCCACACCACCCTGAACAAGCCTGATCTTGGAAGCTAAGCAGAGCCGGGGTTGGTTATACTTGGATGCAAGACCACCTGGGAATACCAGGTGCTGTAGGCCTTTTTTTTTTCTCTCTTGTTCCGGCCTCCTTCAATGCTGGTTTTGAAATGTATAAGAGATGTAGGTCAATAGGAAAACAATACCTACAGCCACACCACCCTGAACAAGCCCAATCTCGTCTGATCTTGGAAGCTAAGCAGAGCCAGGCCTGGTTAGTACTTGGATGGGAGACCACCTGGGAATACCAGGTGCTGTAGGCCTTTTTTTTTTTCTCTTTTGATCCGCTTCCTTCAATGCTGGTTTTCAGATGTATAAGTGATGTAGGTCATTAGGAAACCAAATCCTACAGCCACAACACCCTGAACAAGCCTAATCTCATCTGATCTTGAAGCTAAGCAGAGCCGGGCCTGGTTAGCACTTGGATGCGAGACCACCTGGGAATACCAAGTGCTTGTAGGCATTTTTTTTTTCTCTCTTGTTCCGACTTCCTTCAATGCTGGTTTTGAGATGTATAAGAGATGTAGGTCAATAGGAAACAATACCTACAGCTACACCACCCTGAACAAGCCCAATCTCGTCTGATCTTGAAGCTAAGCAGTCCGGCCTGGTTAGTACTTTTTTTTTTCTCTCTTGTTCCGGCTTCCTTCAATCCTGGTTTCTAGATGTATAAGAGATGTAGGTCAATAGGAAAACAATACCTACAGCCACACCACCCTGAACAAGCCCAATCTCATCTGATCTTCGAAGCTAAGCAGGGCCGGGCCTGGTTAGTACTTGGATGGGAGACCACCTGGGAATACCAGGTGCTGTAGGCCTTTTTTTTCCTCTCTTGTCCGGCTTCCTTCAATGCTGGTTTTGAGATTATAAGAGATGTAGGTCAATACAAAACCAATACCTACAGCTACACATCTCTGAACAATCCCAATCTCGTTTGATCTGGAAGCTAAGCAGGGCCGGACCTGGTTAGTACTTTGATGGGAGACCACCTGGGAATACCAGGTGCTGTAGGCCTTTTTTTTTTCTCTCTTGTTCCGGCTTCCTTCAATGCTGGTTTTGAGAAGTATAAGAGATGTAGGTCAATAGGAAACCAATACCTACAGCCACACCACCCTGAACAAGCCCAATCTCGTCTGATCTTGGAAGCAAAGCAGGGCCAGGCCTGGTTAGTACTTGGATGGGAGACCACCTGGGAATACCAGGTGCTGTAGGCCTTTTTTTCTTCTCTCTTGTTCCGGCTTCCTTCAATGCTGGTTTCTAGATGTATAAGAGATGTAGGTCAAAATGAAAACAATACCTACAGCCACACCACCCTGAACAAGAATAATCTCATCTGATCTTGGAAGCTAAGCAGGGCCAGGCCTGGTTAGTACTTGGATGGGAGACCACCTGGAATACCAGGTGCTGTAAGACCTTTTTTTTTCTCTCTTGTTCCGGCTTCCTTCAATGCTGGTGTTGAGATGTATAAGAGATGTAGGTCAATAGGAAACTAATACCTACAGCCACTCCACCTTGAACAAGCACAATCTCGTCTGATCTTGAAAGATAAGCCGCGCCAGGCCTAGTTAGTACATGGATGGGAGACCACCTGGGAATGCCAGGTGCTGTAGCCTTTTTTTTTCTCCTTTTGATCCGGCTTCCTTCAATGCTGGTTTTCAGATGTATAAGTGATGTAGGTCATTAGGAAACCAAATCCTACAGCCACAACACCCTGAACAAGCCTAATCTCATCTGATCTTGGAAGCTAAGCAGAGCCGGGCCTGGTTAGCACTTGGATGCGAGACCACCTGGGAATACCAAGTGCTGTAGGCATTTTTTTTTTTTCTCTCTTGTTCCGACTTCCTTCAATGCTGGTTTTGAGATGAATAAGAGATGTAGGTCAATAGGAAACCAATACATACAGCTACACCACCCTGAACAAACCCAATCTCGTCTGATCTTGAAAGCTAAGCAGGTCCGGCCTGGTTAGTACTTTTTTTTTTCTCTCTTGTTCTGGCTTCCTTCAATGCTGGTTTTGAGATGTATAAGTGATGTAGGTCATTAGGAAACCAATACCTACAGCCACACCACCCTGAACAAGCCCAATCTCGTCTGATCTTGGAAGCTAAGCAGGGCCAGCCTAGTTAGTACTTGGATGGGAGACCACCTGGGAATACCAGGTGCTGTAGGCTTTTTTTTTTTCTCTCTTGTTACGGCTTCCTTCAATGCGGGTTTTAGATGTATAAGAGATGTAGGTCAAAAGGAAAACAATACCTACAGCCGCACCACCCTGAACAAGCCCATCTCGTTTGATCTTGGAAGCTAAGCAGGGCCAGGCCTAGTTAGTACTTGGATGGGAGACCACCTGGGAATACCAGGTGCTGTAGGCTTTTTTTTTTTCTCTCTTGTTACGGCTTCCTTCAATGCGGGTTTTTAGATGTATAAAGAGATGTAGGTCAATAGGAAAACAATACCTACAGCCGCACCACCCTGAACAAGCCCAATCTCGTTTGATCTTGGAAGCTAAGCAGAGGGATGGGCCTGGTTAGTACTTGGATGGGAGACCACCTGGGAATACCAGGTGCTGTAGGCCTTTTTGTTTTCTCTCTTGTTTCCGGCTTCCTTCAATGCTGGTTTTTAGATGTATAAGAGATGTAGGTCAATAGAAACCAATACCTACAGCCACACCACCCTGAACAGCCCAATCTCGTCTGATCTTGGAAGCTACGCAGAGCCGGGCCTGGTTAGTACTTGGATGCAAGACCACCTGGGAATACCAGGTGCTGTAGGCCTTTTTTTTTTCTCTCTGTTACGGCTTCCTTCAATGCGGGTTTTTAGATGTATAAGAGATGTAGGTCAATAGGAAAACAATACCTACAGCCGCACCACCCTGAACAAGCCCAATCTCGTTTGATCTTGGAAGCTAAGCAGGATGGGCCTGGTTAGTACTTTGGATGGGAGACCACCTGGGAATACCAGGTGCTGTAGGCCCTTTTTTTTTTCTCTCTTGTTCCGACTCCTTCAATGCTGGTTTTGAGATGTATAAGAGATGTAGGTCAATAGGAAACCAATACCTACAGCTACACCACCCTGAACAAGCCCCAATCTCGTCTGATCTTGAAAGCTAAGCAGGTCGGGCCTGGTTAGTACTTTTTTTTTTCTCTCTTGTTCTGGCTTCCTTCAATGCTGGTT
>NW_027447417.1:0-31714 GCF_038048845.1 Mixophyes fleayi | reverse complement strand
TGTCCAAAAACAACGCTTTTTTACACTCCTGTCTCCCTTTCTCTTGGAAACAATGACTTACATCAATTCTTTTACATAATTCTTGTTTCTCATGACATTTCTTACATTGCCCACAATTATCAACTTTCTAAGTCTTTCTGAGCAGGAGAAATCGCAAAACATAGTCATTTCTTCATTGCCGTCCAAAAACAACGCTTTTTTTACACTCCGGTCTCCCTTTCTCTTGGAAACAATGACTTACATCAATTCTTTTACATAATTCTTGTTTCTCATGACATTTCTAACATTGCCCACAATTATCAACTTTCTAAGTCTTTCTGAGCAGGAGAAATCGCAAAACATAGTAATTTCTTCATTGCCGTCCAAAAACAACGCTTTTTTACACTCCTGTCTCCCTTTCTCTTGGAAACAATGACTTACATCAATTCTTTGACATAATTCTTGTTTCTCATGACATTCTAACATTGCCCACAATTATCAACTTTCTAAGTCTTTCTGAGCAGGAGAAATCGCAAAACAGTCATTTCTTCATTGCCGTCCAAAAACAATGCTTTTTTACACTCCGGTCTCCCTTTCTCTTGGAAACAATGACTTACATCAATTCTTTTACATAATTCTTGTTTCTCATGACATTTCTAACATTGCCCACAATTATCAACTTTCTAAGTCTTTCTGAGCAGGAGAAATCGCAAAACATAGTCATTTCTTCATTGCCGTCCAAAAACAACGCTTTTTTACACTCCTGTCTCCCTTTCTCTTGGAAACAATGACTTACATCAATTCTTTTACATAATTCTTGTTTCTCATGACATTTCTAACATTGCCCACAATTATCAACTTTCTAAGTCTTTCTGAGCAGGAGAAATCGCAAAACATAGTAATTTCTTCATTGCCGTCCAAAAACAACGCTTTTTTACACTCCTGTCTCCCTTTCTCTTGGAAACAATGACTTACATTAATTCTTTTACATAATTCTTGTTTCTCATGACATTTCTTACATTGCCCACAATTATCAACTTTCTAAGTCTTTCTGAGCAGGAGAAATCGCAAAACATAGTCATTTCTTCATTGCCGTCCAAAAACAACGCTTTTTTACACTCCTGTCTCCCTTTCTCTTGGAAACAATGACTTACATCAATTCTTTTACATAATTCTTGTTTCTCATGACATTTCTAACATTGCCCACAATTATCAACTTTCTAAGTCTTTCTGAGCAGGAGAAATCGCAAAACATAGTCATTTCTTCATTGCCGTCCAAAAACAACGCTTTTTTACACTCCTGTCTCCCTTTCTCTTGGAAACAATGACTTACATAAATTCTTTTACATAATTCTTGTTTCTCATGACATTTCTAACATTGCCCACAATTATCAACTTTCTAAGTCTTTCTGAGCAGGAGAAATCGCAAAACATAGTCATTTCTTCATTGCCGTCCAAAAACAACGCTTTTTTACACTCCTGTCTCCCTTTCTCTTGGAAACAATGACTTACATCAATTCTTTTACATAATTCTTGTTTCTCATGACATTTCTTACATTGCCCACAATTATAAACTTTCTAAGTCTTTCTGAGCAGGAGAAATCGCAAAACATAGTCATTTCTTCATTGCTGTCCAAAAACAACGCTTTTTTACACTCCGGTCTCCCTTTCTCTTGGAAACAATGACTTACATCAATTCTTTTACATAATTCTTGTTTCTCATGACATTTCTAACATTGCCCACAATTATCAACTTTCTAAGTCTTTCTGAGCAGGAGAAATCGCAAAACATAGTAATTTCTTCATTGCCGTCCAAAAACAACGCTTTTTTACACTCCTGTCTCCTTTTCTCTTGGAAACAATGACTTACATCAATTCTTTTACATAATTCTTGTTTCTCATGACATTTCTTACATTGCCCACAATTATCAACTTTCTAAGTCTTTCTGAGCAGGAGAAATCGCAAAAAAATCATTTCTTCATTGCCGTCCAAAAACAATGCTTTTTTACACTCCGGTCTCCCTTTCTCCTGGAAACAATGACTTACATCAATTCTTTTACATAATTCTTGTTTCTCATGACATTTCTAACATTGCCCACAATTATCAACTTTCTAAGTCTTTCTGAGCAAGAGAAATCGCAAAACAGTCATTTCTTCATTGCCGTCCAAAAACAATGCTTTTTTACACTCCGGTCTCCCTTTCTCTTGGAAACAATGACTTACATCAATTCTTTTACATAATTCTTGTTTCTCATGACATTTCTAACATTGCCCACAATTATCAACTTTCTAAGTCTTTCTGAGCAGGAGAAATCGCAAAACATAGTCATTTCTTCATTGCCGTCCAAAAACAACGCTTTTTTACACTCCTGTCTCCTTTCTCTTGGAAACAATGACTTACATCAATTCTTTTACATAATTCTTGTTTCTCATGACATTTCTAACATTGCCCACAATTATCAACTTTCTAAGTCTTTCTGAGCAGGAGAAATCGCAAAACATAGTCATTTCTTCATTGCCGTCCAAAAACAACGCTTTTTTACACTCCTGTCTCCCTTTCTCTTGGAAACAATGACTTACATCAATTCTTTACATAATTCTTGTTTCTCATGACATTTCTAACATTGCCCACAATTATCAACTTTCTAAGTCTTTCTGAGCAAGAGAAATCGCAAAACATAGTCATTTCTTCATTGCCGTCCAAAAACAATGCTTTTTTACACTCCGGTCTCCCTTTCTCTTGGAAACAATGACTTACATCAATTCTTTTACATAATTCTTGTTTCTCATGACATTTCTAACATTGCCCACAATTATCAACTTTCTAAGTCTTTCTGAGCAGGAGAAATCGCAAAACATAGTCATTTCTTCATTGCCGTCCAAAAACAACGCTTTTTTACACTCCTGTCTCCCTTTCTCTTGGAAACAATGACTTACATCAATTCTTTTACATAATTCTTGTTTCTCATGACATTTCTTACATTGCCCACAATTATCAACTTTCTAAGTCTTTCTGAGCAGGAGAAATCGCAAAACATAGTCATTTCTTCATTGCCGTCCAAAAACAACGCTTTTTTACACTCCGGTCTCCCTTTCTCTTGGAAACAATGACTTACATCAATTCTTTTACATAATTCTTGTTTCTCATGACATTTCTAACATTGCCCACAATTATCAACTTTCTAAGTCTTTCTGAGCAGGAGAAATCGCAAAACATAGTAATTTCTTCATTGCCGTCCAAAAACAACGCTTTTTTACACTCCTGTCTCCCTTTCTCTTGGAAACAATGACTTACATCAATTCTTTGACATAATTCTTGTTTCTCATGACATTTCTAACATTGCCCACAATTATCAACTTTCTAAGTCTTTCTGAGCAAGAGAAATCGCAAAACAGTCATTTCTTCATTGCCGTCCAAAAACAATGCTTTTTTACACTCCGGTCTCCCTTTCTCTTGGAAACAATGACTTACATCAATTCTTTTACATAATTCTTGTTTCTCATGACATTTCTAACATTGCCCACAATTATCAACTTTCTAAGTCTTTCTGAGCAGGAGAAATCGCAAAACATAGTCATTTCTTCATTGCCGTCCAAAAACAACGCTTTTTTACACTCCTGTCTCCCTTTCTCTTGGAAACAATGACTTACATCAATTCTTTTACATAATTCTTGTTTCTCATGACATTTCTAACATTGCCCACAATTGTCAACTTTCTAAGTCTTTCTGAGCAGGAGAAATCGCAAAACATAGTCATTTCTTCATTGCCGTCCAAAAACAACGCTTTTTTACACTCCTGTCTCCCTTTCTCTTGGAAACAATGACTTACATCAATTCTTTTACATAATTCTTGTTTCTCATGACATTTCTTACATTGCCCACAATTATCAACTTTCTAAGTCTTTCTGAGCAGGAGAAATCGCAAAACATAGTCATTTCTTCATTGCCGTCCAAAAACAACGCTTTTTTACACTCCTGTCTCCCTTTCTCTTGGAAACAATGACTTACATCAATTCTTTTACATAATTCTTGTTTCTCATGACATTTCTTACATTGCCCACAATTATCAACTTTCTAAGTCTTTCTGAGCAGGAGAAATCGCAAAACATAGTCATTTCTTCATTGCCGTCCAAAAACAACGCTTTTTTACACTCCTGTCTCCCTTTCTCTTGGAAACAATGACTTACATCAATTCTTTTACATAATTCTTGTTTCTCATGACATTTCTAACATTGCCCACAATTATCAACTTTCTAAGTCTTTCTGAGCAAGAGAAATCGCAAAACAGTCATTTCTTCATTGCCGTCCAAAAACAATGCTTTTTTACACTCCGGTCTCCCTTTCTCTTGGAAACAATGACTTACATCAATTCTTTTACATAATTCTTGTTTCTCATGACATTTCTAACATTGCCCACAATTATCAACTTTCTAAGTCTTTCTGAGCAGGAGAAATCGCAAAACATAGTCATTTCTTCATTGCCGTCCAAAAACAACGCTTTTTTACACTCCGGTCTCCCTTTCTCTTGGAAACAATGACTTACATCAATTCTTTTACATAATTCTTGTTTCTCATGACATTTCTAACATTGCCCACAATTATCAACTTTCTAAGTCTTTCTGAGCAGGAGAAATCGCAAAACATAGTCATTTCTTCATTGCCGTCCAAAAACAACGCTTTTTTACACTCCTGTCTCCCTTTCTCTTGGAAACAAGGACTTACATCAATTCTTTTACATAATTCTTGTTTTCTCATGACATTTCTAACATTGCCCACAATTATCAACTTTCTAAGTCTTTCTGAGCAGGAGAAATCGCAAAACATAGTCATTTCTTCATTGCCGTCCAAAAACAACGCTTTTTTACACTCCTGTCTCCCTTTCTCTTGGAAACAATGACTTACATCAATTCTTTTACATAATTCTTGTTTCTCATGACATTTCTTACATTGCCCACAATTATCAACTTTCTAAGTCTTTCTGAGCAGGAGAAATCGCAAAACATAGTCATTTCTTCATTGCCGTCCAAAAACAACGCTTTTTTACACTCCGGTCTCCCTTTCTCTTGGAAACAATGACTTACATCAATTCTTTTACATAATTCTTGTTTCTCATGACATTTCTAACATTGCCCACAATTATCAACTTTCTAAGTCTTTCTGAGCAGGAGAAATCGCAAAACATAGTCATTTCTTCATTGCCGTCCAAAAACAACGCTTTTTTACACTCCTGTCTCCCTTTCTCTTGGAAACAATGACTTACATAAATTCTTTTACATAATTCTTGTTTCTCATGACATTTCTAACATTGCCCACAATTATCAACTTTCTAAGTCTTTCTGAGCAGGAGAAATCGCAAAACATAGTCATTTCTTCATTGCCGTCCAAAAACAACGCTTTTTTACACTCCTGTCTCCCTTTCTCTTGGAAACAATGACTTACATCAATTCTTTTACATAATTCTTGTTTCTCATGACATTTCTAACATTGCCCACAATTATCAACTTTCTAAGTCTTTCTGAGCAAGAGAAATCGCAAAACAGTCATTTCTTCATTGCCGTCCAAAAACAACGCTTTTTTACACTCCGGTCTCCCTTTCTCTTGGAAACAATGACTTACATCAATTCTTTTACATAATTCTTGTTTCTCATGATATTTCTAACATTGCCCACAATTATCAACTTTCTAAGTCTTTCTGAGCAAGAGAAATCGCAAAACAGTCATTTCTTCATTGCCGTCCAAAAACAATGCTTTTTTACACTCCGGTCTCCCTTTCTCTTGGAAACAATGACTTACATCAATTCTTTTACATAATTCTTGTTTCTCATGACATTTCTAACATTGCCCACAATTATCAACTTTCTAAGTCTTTCTGAGCAGGAGAAATCGCAAAACATAGTCATTTCTTCATTGCCGTCCAAAAACAATGCTTTTTTACACTCCTGTCTCCCTTTCTCTTGGAAACAATGACTTACATCAATTCTTTTACATAATTCTTGTTTCTCATGACATTTCTAACATTGCCCACAATTATCAACTTTCTAAGTCTTTCTGAGCAGGAGAAATCGCAAAACATAGTCATTTCTTCATTGCCGTCCAAAAACAACGCTTTTTTACACTCCTGTCTCCCTTTCTCTTGGAAACAATGACTTACATCAATTCTTTTACATAATTCTTGTTTCTCATGACATTTCTTACATTGCCCACAATTATCAACTTTCTAAGTCTTTCTGAGCAGGAGAAATCGCAAAACATAGTCATTTCTTCATTGCCGTCCAAAAACAACGCTTTTTTACACTCCGGTCTCCCTTTCTCTTGGAAACAATGACTTACATCAATTCTTTTACATAATTCTTGTTTCTCATGACATTTCTAACATTGCCCACAATTATCAACTTTCTAAGTCTTTCTGAGCAGGAGAAATCGCAAAACATAGTAATTTCTTCATTGCCGTCCAAAAACAACGCTTTTTTACACTCCTGTCTCCCTTTCTCTTGGAAACAATGACTTACATCAATTCTTTGACATAATTCTTGTTTCTCATGACATTTCTAACATTGCCCACAATTATCAACTTTCTAAGTCTTTCTGAGCAGGAGAAATCGCAAAACAGTCATTTCTTCATTGCCGTCCAAAAACAATGCTTTTTTACACTCCGGTCTCCCTTTCTCTTGGAAACAATGACTTACATCAATTCTTTTACATAATTCTTGTTTCTCATGACATTTCTAACATTGCCCACAATTATCAACTTTCTAAGTCTTTCTGAGCAGGAGAAATCGCAAAACATAGTCATTTCTTCATTGCCGTCCAAAAACAACGCTTTTTTACACTCCTGTCTCCCTTTCTCTTGGAAACAATGACTTACATCAATTCTTTTACATAATTCTTGTTTCTCATGACATTTCTAACATTGCCCACAATTATCAACTTTCTAAGTCTTTCTGAGCAGGAGAAATCGCAAAACATAGTAATTTCTTCATTGCCGTCCAAAAACAACGCTTTTTTACACTCCTGTCTCCCTTTCTCTTGGAAACAATGACTTACATTAATTCTTTTACATAATTCTTGTTTCTCATGACATTTCTTACATTGCCCACAATTATCAACTTTCTAAGTCTTTCTGAGCAGGAGAAATCGCAAAACATAGTCATTTCTTCATTGCCGTCCAAAAACAACGCTTTTTTACACTCCTGTCTCCCTTTCTCTTGGAAACAATGACTTACATCAATTCTTTTACATAATTCTTGTTTCTCATGACATTTCTAACATTGCCCACAATTATCAACTTTCTAAGTCTTTCTGAGCAAGAGAAATCGCAAAACAGTCATTTCTTCATTGCCGTCCAAAAACAATGCTTTTTTACACTCCGGTCTCCCTTTCTCTTGGAAACAATGACTTACATCAATTCTTTTACATAATTCTTGTTTCTCATGACATTTCTAACATTGCCCACAATTATCAACTTTCTAAGTCTTTCTGAGCAGGAGAAATCGCAAAACATAGTCATTTCTTCATTGCCGTCCAAAAACAACGCTTTTTTACACTCCTGTCTCCCTTTCTCTTGGAAACAATGACTTACATCAATTCTTTTACATAATTCTTGTTTCTCATGACATTTCTAACATTGCCCACAATTATCAACTTTCTAAGTCTTTCTGAGCAGGAGAAATCGCAAAACATAGTCATTTCTTCATTGCCGTCCAAAAACAATGCTTTTTTACACTCCTGTCTCCCTTTCTCTTGGAAACAATGACTTACATCAATTCTTTTACATAATTCTTGTTTCTCATGACATTTCTAACATTGCCCACAATTATCAACTTTCTAAGTCTTTCTGAGCAGGAGAAATCGCAAAACATAGTCATTTCTTCATTGCCGTCCAAAAACAACGCTTTTTTACACTCCTGTCTCCCTTTCTCTTGGAAACAATGACTTACATCAATTCTTTTACATAATTCTTGTTTCTCATGACATTTCTTACATTGCCCACAATTATCAACTTTCTAAGTCTTTCTGAGCAGGAGAAATCGCAAAACATAGTCATTTCTTCATTGCCGTCCAAAAACAACGCTTTTTTACACTCCGGTCTCCCTTTCTCTTGGAAACAATGACTTACATCAATTCTTTTACATAATTCTTGTTTCTCATGACATTTCTAACATTGCCCACAATTATCAACTTTCTAAGTCTTTCTGAGCAGGAGAAATCGCAAAACATAGTAATTTCTTCATTGCCGTCCAAAAACAACGCTTTTTTACACTCCTGTCTCCCTTTCTCTTGGAAACAATGACTTACATCAATTCTTTGACATAATTCTTGTTTCTCATGACATTTCTAACATTGCCCACAATTATCAACTTTCTAAGTCTTTCTGAGCAGGAGAAATCGCAAAACAGTCATTTCTTCATTGCCGTCCAAAAACAATGCTTTTTTACACTCCGGTCTCCCTTTCTCTTGGAAACAATGACTTACATCAATTCTTTTACATAATTCTTGTTTCTCATGACATTTCTAACATTGCCCACAATTATCAACTTTCTAAGTCTTTCTGAGCAGGAGAAATCGCAAAACATAGTCATTTCTTCATTGCCGTCCAAAAACAACGCTTTTTTACACTCCTGTCTCCCTTTCTCTTGGAAACAATGACTTACATCAATTCTTTTACATAATTCTTGTTTCTCATGACATTTCTAACATTGCCCACAATTATCAACTTTCTAAGTCTTTCTGAGCAGGAGAAATCGCAAAACATAGTAATTTCTTCATTGCCGTCCAAAAACAACGCTTTTTTACACTCCTGTCTCCCTTTCTCTTGGAAACAATGACTTACATTAATTCTTTTACATAATTCTTGTTTCTCATGACATTTCTTACATTGCCCACAATTATCAACTTTCTAAGTCTTTCTGAGCAGGAGAAATCGCAAAACATAGTCATTTCTTCATTGCCGTCCAAAAACAACGCTTTTTTACACTCCTGTCTCCCTTTCTCTTGGAAACAATGACTTACATCAATTCTTTTACATAATTCTTGTTTCTCATGACATTTCTAACATTGCCCACAATTATCAACTTTCTAAGTCTTTCTGAGCAAGAGAAATCGCAAAACAGTCATTTCTTCATTGCCGTCCAAAAACAATGCTTTTTTACACTCCGGTCTCCCTTTCTCTTGGAAACAATGACTTACATCAATTCTTTTACATAATTCTTGTTTCTCATGACATTTCTAACATTGCCCACAATTATCAACTTTCTAAGTCTTTCTGAGCAGGAGAAATCGCAAAACATAGTCATTTCTTCATTGCCGTCCAAAAACAACGCTTTTTTACACTCCTGTCTCCCTTTCTCTTGGAAACAATGACTTACATCAATTCTTTTACATAATTCTTGTTTCTCATGACATTTCTAACATTGCCCACAATTATCAACTTTCTAAGTCTTTCTGAGCAGGAGAAATCGCAAAACATAGTCATTTCTTCATTGCCGTCCAAAAACAACGCTTTTTTACACTCCTGTCTCCCTTTCTCTTGGAAACAATGACTTACATCAATTCTTTTACATAATTCTTGTTTCTCATGACATTTCTTACATTGCCCACAATTATCAACTTTCTAAGTCTTTCTGAGCAGGAGAAATCGCAAAACATAGTCATTTCTTCATTGCCGTCCAAAAACAATGCTTTTTTACACTCCTGTCTCCCTTTCTCTTGGAAACAATGACTTACATCAATTCTTTTACATAATTCTTGTTTCTCATGACATTTCTAACATTGCCCACAATTATCAACTTTCTAAGTCTTTCTGAGCAGGAGAAATCGCAAAACATAGTCATTTCTTCATTGCCGTCCAAAAACAACGCTTTTTTACACTCCTGTCTCCCTTTCTCTTGGAAACAATGACTTACATCAATTCTTTTACATAATTCTTGTTTCTCATGACATTTCTTACATTGCCCACAATTATCAACTTTCTAAGTCTTTCTGAGCAGGAGAAATCGCAAAACATAGTCATTTCTTCATTGCCGTCCAAAAACAACGCTTTTTTACACTCCGGTCTCCCTTTCTCTTGGAAACAATGACTTACATCAATTCTTTTACATAATTCTTGTTTCTCATGACATTTCTAACATTGCCCACAATTATCAACTTTCTAAGTCTTTCTGAGCAGGAGAAATCGCAAAACATAGTAATTTCTTCATTGCCGTCCAAAAACAACGCTTTTTTACACTCCTGTCTCCCTTTCTCTTGGAAACAATGACTTACATCAATTCTTTGACATAATTCTTGTTTCTCATGACATTTCGAACATTGCCCACAATTATCAACTTTCTAAGTCTTTCTGAGCAGGAGAAATCGCAAAACAGTCATTTCTTCATTGCCGTCCAAAAACAATGCTTTTTTACACTCCGGTCTCCCTTTCTCTTGGAAACAATGACTTACATCAATTCTTTTACATAATTCTTGTTTCTCATGACATTTCTAACATTGCCCACAATTATCAACTTTCTAAGTCTTTCTGAGCAGGAGAAATCGCAAAACATAGTCATTTCTTCATTGCCGTCCAAAAACAACGCTTTTTTACACTCCTGTCTCCCTTTCTCTTGGAAACAATGACTTACATCAATTCTTTTACATAATTCTTGTTTCTCATGACATTTCTAACATTGCCCACAATTATCAACTTTCTAAGTCTTTCTGAGCAGGAGAAATCGCAAAACATAGTAATTTCTTCATTGCCGTCCAAAAACAACGCTTTTTTACACTCCTGTCTCCCTTTCTCTTGGAAACAATGACTTACATCAATTCTTTTACATAATTCTTGTTTCTCATGACATTTCTAACATTGCCCACAATTATCAACTTTCTAAGTCTTTCTGAGCAAGAGAAATCGCAAAACAGTCATTTCTTCATTGCCGTCCAAAAACAATGCTTTTTTACACTCCGGTCTCCCTTTCTCTTGGAAACAATGACTTACATCAATTCTTTTACATAATTCTTGTTTCTCATGACATTTCTAACATTGCCCACAATTATCAACTTTCTAAGTCTTTCTGAGCAGGAGAAATCGCAAAACATAGTCATTTCTTCATTGCCGTCCAAAAACAACGCTTTTTTACACTCCTGTCTCCCTTTCTCTTGGAAACAATGACTTACATCAATTCTTTTACATAATTCTTGTTTCTCATGACATTTCTAACATTGCCCACAATTATCAACTTTCTAAGTCTTTCTGAGCAGGAGAAATCGCAAAACATAGTCATTTCTTCATTGCCGTCCAAAAACAATGCTTTTTTACACTCCTGTCTCCCTTTCTCTTGGAAACAATGACTTACATCAATTCTTTTACATAATTCTTGTTTCTCATGACATTTCTAACATTGCCCACAATTATCAACTTTCTAAGTCTTTCTGAGCAGGAGAAATCGCAAAACATAGTCATTTCTTCATTGCCGTCCAAAAACAACGCTTTTTTACACTCCTGTCTCCCTTTCTCTTGGAAACAATGACTTACATCAATTCTTTTACATAATTCATTTTTCTCATGACATTTCTTACATTGCCCACAATTATCAACTTTCTAAGTCTTTCTGAGCAGGAGAAATCGCAAAACATAGTCATTTCTTCATTGCCGTCCAAAAACAACGCTTTTTTACACTCCGGTCTCCCTTTCTCTTGGAAACAATGACTTACATCAATTCTTTTACATAATTCTTGTTTCTCATGACATTTCTAACATTGCCCACAATTATCAACTTTCTAAGTCTTTCTGAGCAGGAGAAATCGCAAAACATAGTAATTTCTTCATTGCCGTCCAAAAACAACGCTTTTTTACACTCCTGTCTCCCTTTCTCTTGGAAACAATGACTTACATCAATTCTTTGACATAATTCTTGTTTCTCATGACATTTCTAACATTGCCCACAATTATCAACTTTCTAAGTCTTTCTGAGCAGGAGAAATCGCAAAACAGTCATTTCTTCATTGCCGTCCAAAAACAATGCTTTTTTACACTCCGGTCTCCCTTTCTCTTGGAAACAATGACTTACATCAATTCTTTTACATAATTCTTGTTTCTCATGACATTTCTAACATTGCCCACAATTATCAACTTTCTAAGTCTTTCTGAGCAGGAGAAATCGCAAAACATAGTCATTTCTTCATTGCCGTCCAAAAACAACGCTTTTTTACACTCCTGTCTCCCTTTCTCTTGGAAACAATGACTTACATCAATTCTTTTACATAATTCTTGTTTCTCATGACATTTCTAACATTGCCCACAATTATCAACTTTCTAAGTCTTTCTGAGCAGGAGAAATCGCAAAACATAGTAATTTCTTCATTGCCGTCCAAAAACAACGCTTTTTTACACTCCTGTCTCCCTTTCTCTTGGAAACAATGACTTACATTAATTCTTTTACATAATTCTTGTTTCTCATGACATTTCTTACATTGCCCACAATTATCAACTTTCTAAGTCTTTCTGAGCAGGAGAAATCGCAAAACATAGTCATTTCTTCATTGCCGTCCAAAAACAACGCTTTTTTACACTCCTGTCTCCCTTTCTCTTGGAAACAATGACTTACATCAATTCTTTTACATAATTCTTGTTTCTCATGACATTTCTAACATTGCCCACAATTATCAACTTTCTAAGTCTTTCTGAGCAAGAGAAATCGCAAAACAGTCATTTCTTCATTGCCGTCCAAAAACAATGCTTTTTTACACTCCGGTCTCCCTTTCTCTTGGAAACAATGACTTACATCAATTCTTTTACATAATTCTTGTTTCTCATGACATTTCTAACATTGCCCACAATTATCAACTTTCTAAGTCTTTCTGAGCAGGAGAAATCGCAAAACATAGTCATTTCTTCATTGCCGTCCAAAAACAACGCTTTTTTACACTCCTGTCTCCCTTTCTCTTGGAAACAATGACTTACATCAATTCTTTTACATAATTCTTGTTTCTCATGACATTTCTTACATTGCCCACAATTATCAACTTTCTAAGTCTTTCTGAGCAGGAGAAATCGCAAAACATAGTCATTTCTTCATTGCCGTCCAAAAACAACGCTTTTTTACACTCCGGTCTCCCTTTCTCTTGGAAACAATGACTTACATCAATTCTTTTACATAATTCTTGTTTCTCATGACATTTCTAACATTGCCCACAATTATCAACTTTCTAAGTCTTTCTGAGCAAGAGAAATCGCAAAACAGTCATTTCTTCATTGCCGTCCAAAAACAACGCTTTTTTACACTCCGGTCTCCCTTTCTCTTGGAAACAATGACTTACATCAATTCTTTTACATAATTCTTGTTTCTCATGACATTTCTAACATTGCCCACAATTATCAACTTTCTAAGTCTTTCTGAGCAGGAGAAATCGCAAAACATAGTCATTTCTTCATTGCCGTCCAAAAACAATGCTTTTTTACACTCCTGTCTCCCTTTCTCTTGGAAACAATGACTTACATCAATTCTTTTACATAATTCTTGTTTCTCATGACATTTCTAACATTGCCCACAATTATCAACTTTCTAAGTCTTTCTGAGCAGGAGAAATCGCAAAACATAGTCATTTCTTCATTGCCGTCCAAAAACAACGCTTTTTTACACTCCTGTCTCCCTTTCTCTTGGAAACAATGACTTACATCAATTCTTTTACATAATTCTTGTTTCTCATGACATTTCTTACATTGCCCACAATTATCAACTTTCTAAGTCTTTCTGAGCAGGAGAAATCGCAAAACATAGTCATTTCTTCATTGCCGTCCAAAAACAACGCTTTTTTACACTCCGGTCTCCCTTTCTCTTGGAAACAATGACTTACATCAATTCTTTTACATAATTCTTGTTTCTCATGACATTTCTAACATTGCCCACAATTATCAACTTTCTAAGTCTTTCTGAGCAGGAGAAATCGCAAAACATAGTCATTTCTTCATTGCCGTCCAAAAACAACGCTTTTTTACACTCCTGTCTCCCTTTCTCTTGGAAACAATGACTTACATAAATTCTTTTACATAATTCTTGTTTCTCATGACATTTCTAACATTGCCCACAATTATCAACTTTCTAAGTCTTTCTGAGCAGGAGAAATCGCAAAACATAGTCATTTCTTCATTGCCGTCCAAAAACAACGCTTTTTTACACTCCTGTCTCCCTTTCTCTTGGAAACAATGACTTACATCAATTCTTTTACATAATTCTTGTTTCTCATGACATTTCTTACATTGCCCACAATTATAAACTTTCTAAGTCTTTCTGAGCAGGAGAAATCGCAAAACATAGTCATTTCTTCATTGCTGTCCAAAAACAACGCTTTTTTACACTCCGGTCTCCCTTTCTCTTGGAAACAATGACTTACATCAATTCTTTTACATAATTCTTGTTTCTCATGACATTTCTAACATTGCCCACAATTATCAACTTTCTAAGTCTTTCTGAGCAGGAGAAATCGCAAAACATAGTAATTTCTTCATTGCCGTCCAAAAACAACGCTTTTTTACACTCCTGTCTCCCTTTCTCTTGGAAACAATGACTTACATCAATTCTTTTACATAATTCTTGTTTCTCATGACATTTCTTACATTGCCCACAATTATCAACTTTCTAAGTCTTTCTGAGCAGGAGAAATCGCAAAAAAATCATTTCTTCATTGCCGTCCAAAAACAATGCTTTTTTACACTCCGGTCTCCCTTTCTCCTGGAAACAATGACTTACATCAATTCTTTTACATAATTCTTGTTTCTCATGACATTTCTAACATTGCCCACAATTATCAACTTTCTAAGTCTTTCTGAGCAAGAGAAATCGCAAAACAGTCATTTCTTCATTGCCGTCCAAAAACAATGCTTTTTTACACTCCGGTCTCCCTTTCTCTTGGAAACAATGACTTACATCAATTCTTTTACATAATTCTTGTTTCTCATGACATTTCTAACATTGCCCACAATTATCAACTTTCTAAGTCTTTCTGAGCAGGAGAAATCGCAAAACATAGTCATTTCTTCATTGCCGTCCAAAAAAAACGCTTTTTTACACTCCTGTCTCCCTTTCTCTTGGAAACAATGACTTACATCAATTCTTTTACATAATTCTTGTTTCTCATGACATTTCTAACATTGCCCACAATTATCAACTTTCTAAGTCTTTCTGAGCAAGAGAAATCGCAAAACATAGTCATTTCTTCATTGCCGTCCAAAAACAATGCTTTTTTACACTCCGGTCTCCCTTTCTCTTGGAAACAATGACTTACATCAATTCTTTTACATAATTCTTGTTTCTCATGACATTTCTAACATTGCCCACAATTATCAACTTTCTAAGTCTTTCTGAGCAGGAGAAATCGCAAAACATAGTCATTTCTTCATTGCCGTCCAAAAACAACGCTTTTTTACACTCCTGTCTCCCTTTCTCTTGGAAACAATGACTTACATCAATTCTTTTACATAATTCTTGTTTCTCATGACATTTCTTACATTGCCCACAATTATCAACTTTCTAAGTCTTTCTGAGCAGGAGAAATCGCAAAACATAGTCATTTCTTCATTGCCGTCCAAAAACAACGCTTTTTTACACTCCTGTCTCCCTTTCTCTTGGAAACAATGACTTACATCAATTCTTTTACATAATTCTTGTTTCTCATGACATTTCTTACATTGCCCACAATTATCAACTTTCTAAGTCTTTCTGAGCAGGAGAAATCGCAAAACATAGTCATTTCTTCATTGCCGTCCAAAAACAACGCTTTTTTACACTCCGGTCTCCCTTTCTCTTGGAAACAATGACTTACATCAATTCTTTTACATAATTCTTGTTTCTCATGACATTTCTAACATTGCCCACAATTATCAACTTTCTAAGTCTTTCTGAGCAGGAGAAATCGCAAAACATAGTAATTTCTTCATTGCCGTCCAAAAACAACGCTTTTTTACACTCCTGTCTCCCTTTCTCTTGGAAACAATGACTTACATCAATTCTTTGACATAATTCTTGTTTCTCATGACATTTCTAACATTGCCCACAATTATCAACTTTCTAAGTCTTTCTGAGCAAGAGAAATCGCAAAACAGTCATTTCTTCATTGCCGTCCAAAAACAATGCTTTTTTACACTCCGGTCTCCCTTTCTCTTGGAAACAATGACTTACATCAATTCTTTTACATAATTCTTGTTTCTCATGACATTTCTAACATTGCCCACAATTATCAACTTTCTAAGTCTTTCTGAGCAGGAGAAATCGCAAAACATAGTCATTTCTTCATTGCCGTCCAAAAACAACGCTTTTTTACACTCCTGTCTCCCTTTCTCTTGGAAACAATGACTTACATCAATTCTTTTACATAATTCTTGTTTCTCATGACATTTCTAACATTGCCCACAATTGTCAACTTTCTAAGTCTTTCTGAGCAGGAGAAATCGCAAAACATAGTCATTTCTTCATTGCCGTCCAAAAACAACGCTTTTTTACACTCCTGTCTCCCTTTCTCTTGGAAACAATGACTTACATCAATTCTTTTACATAATTCTTGTTTCTCATGACATTTCTTACATTGCCCACAATTATCAACTTTCTAAGTCTTTCTGAGCAGGAGAAATCGCAAAACATAGTCATTTCTTCATTGCCGTCCAAAAACAACGCTTTTTTACACTCCTGTCTCCCTTTCTCTTGGAAACAATGACTTACATCAATTCTTTTACATAATTCTTGTTTCTCATGACATTTCTAACATTGCCCACAATTATCAACTTTCTAAGTCTTTCTGAGCAAGAGAAATCGCAAAACAGTCATTTCTTCATTGCCGTCCAAAAACAATGCTTTTTTACACTCCGGTCTCCCTTTCTCTTGGAAACAATGACTTACATCAATTCTTTTACATAATTCTTGTTTCTCATGACATTTCTAACATTGCCCACAATTATCAACTTTCTAAGTCTTTCTGAGCAGGAGAAATCGCAAAACATAGTCATTTCTTCATTGCCGTCCAAAAACAACGCTTTTTTACACTCCGGTCTCCCTTTCTCTTGGAAACAATGACTTACATCAATTCTTTTACATAATTCTTGTTTCTCATGACATTTCTAACATTGCCCACAATTATCAACTTTCTAAGTCTTTCTGAGCAGGAGAAATCGCAAAACATAGTCATTTCTTCATTGCCGTCCAAAAACAACGCTTTTTTACACTCCTGTCTCCCTTTCTCTTGGAAACAATGACTTACATCAATTCTTTTACATAATTCTTGTTTCTCATGACATTTCTAACATTGCCCACAATTATCAACTTTCTAAGTCTTTCTGAGCAGGAGAAATCGCAAAACATAGTCATTTCTTCATTGCCGTCCAAAAACAACGCTTTTTTACACTCCTGTCTCCCTTTCTCTTGGAAACAATGACTTACATCAATTCTTTTACATAATTCTTGTTTCTCATGACATTTCTTACATTGCCCACAATTATCAACTTTCTAAGTCTTTCTGAGCAGGAGAAATCGCAAAACATAGTCATTTCTTCATTGCCGTTCAAAAACAACGCTTTTTTACACTCCGGTCTCCCTTTCTCTTGGAAACAATGACTTACATCAATTCTTTTACATAATTCTTGTTTCTCATGACATTTCTAACATTGCCCACAATTATCAACTTTCTAAGTCTTTCTGAGCAGGAGAAATCGTAAAACATAGTAATTTCTTCATTGCCGTCCAAAAACAACGCTTTTTTACACTCCAATCTCCCTTTCTCTTGGAAACAATGACTTACATCAATTCTTTTACATAATTCTTGTTTCTCATGACATTTCTAACATTGCCCACAATTATCAACTTTCTAAGTCTTTCTGAGCAGGAGAAATCGCAAAACATAGTCATTTCTTCATTGCCGTCCAAAAACAATGCTTTTTTACACTCCTGTCTCCCTTTCTCTTGGAAACAATGACTTACATCAATTCTTTTACATAATTCTTGTTTCTCATGACATTTCTAACATTGCCCACAATTATCAACTTTCTAAGTCTTTCTGAGCAGGAGAAATCGCAAAACATAGTAATTTCTTCATTGCCGTCCAAAAACAACGCTTTTTTACACTCCTGTCTCCCTTTCTCTTGGAAACAATGACTTACATCAATTCTTTTACATAATTCTTGTTTCTCATGACATTTCTTACATTGCCCACAATTATCAACTTTCTAAGTCTTTCTGAGCAGGAGAAATCGCAAAACATAGTCATTTCTTCATTGCCGTCCAAAAACAACGCTTTTTTACACTCCGGTCTCCCTTTCTCTTGGAAACAATGACTTACATCAATTCTTTTACATAATTCTTGTTTCTCATGACATTTCTAACATTGCCCACAATTATCAACTTTCTAAGTCTTTCTGAGCAGGAGAAATCGCAAAACATAGTAATTTCTTCATTGCCGTCCAAAAACAACGCTTTTTTACACTCCTGTCTCCCTTTCTCTTGGAAACAATGACTTACATCAATTCTTTGACATAATTCTTGTTTCTCATGACATTTCTAACATTGCCCACAATTATCAACTTTCTAAGTCTTTCTGAGCAGGAGAAATCGCAAAACAGTCATTTCTTCATTGCCGTCCAAAAACAATGCTTTTTTACACTCCGGTCTCCCTTTCTCTTGGAAACAATGACTTACATCAATTCTTTTACATAATTCTTGTTTCTCATGACATTTCTAACATTGCCCACAATTATCAACTTTCTAAGTCTTTCTGAGCAGGAGAAATCGCAAAACATAGTCATTTCTTCATTGCCGTCCAAAAACAACGCTTTTTTACACTCCTGTCTCCCTTTCTCTTGGAAACAATGACTTACATCAATTCTTTGACATAATTCTTGTTTCTCATGACATTTCTAACATTGCCCACAATTATCAACTTTCTAAGTCTTTCTGAGCAGGAGAAATCGCAAAACATAGTCATTTCTTCATTGCCGTCCAAAAACAACGCTTTTTTACACTCCTGTCTCCCTTTCTCTTGGAAACAATGACTTACATCAATTCTTTTACATAATTCTTGTTTCTCATGACATTTCTTACATTGCCCACAATTATCAACTTTCTAAGTCTTTCTGAGCAGGAGAAATCGCAAAACATAGTAATTTCTTCATTGCCGTCCAAAAACAACGCTTTTTTACACTCCTGTCTCCCTTTCTCTTGGAAACAATGACTTACATTAATTCTTTTACATAATTCTTGTTTCTCATGACATTTCTTACATTGCCCACAATTATCAACTTTCTAAGTCTTTCTGAGCAGGAGAAATCGCAAAACATAGTCATTTCTTCATTGCCATCCAAAAACAACGCTTTTTTACACTCCTGTCTCCCTTTCTCTTGGAAACAATGACTTACATCAATTCTTTTACATAATTCTTGTTTCTCATGACATTTCTAACATTGCCCACAATTATCAACTTTCTAAGTCTTTCTGAGCAAGAGAAATCGCAAAACAGTCATTTCTTCATTGCCGTCCAAAAACAATGCTTTTTTACACTCCGGTCTCCCTTTCTCTTGGAAACAATGACTTACATCAATTCTTTTACATAATTCTTGTTTCTCATGACATTTCTAACATTGCCCACAATTATCAACTTTCTAAGTCTTTCTGAGCAGGAGAAATCGCAAAACATAGTCATTTCTTCATTGCCGTCCAAAAACAACGCTTTTTTACACTCCTGTCTCCCTTTCTCTTGGAAACAATGACTTACATCAATTCTTTTACATAATTCTTGTTTCTCATGACATTTCTAACATTGCCCACAATTATCAACTTTCTAAGTCTTTCTGAGCAGGAGAAATCGCAAAACATAGTCATTTCTTCATTGCCGTCCAAAAACAACGCTTTTTTACACTCCTGTCTCCCTTTCTCTTGGAAACAATGACTTACATCAATTCTTTTACATAATTCTTGTTTCTCATGACATTTCTTACATTGCCCACAATTATCAACTTTCTAAGTCTTTCTGAGCAGGAGAAATCGCAAAACATAGTCATTTCTTCATTGCCGTCCAAAAACAACGCTTTTTTACACTCCGGTCTCCCTTTCTCTTGGAAACAATGACTTACATCAATTCTTTTACATAATTCTTGTTTCTCATGACATTTCTAACATTGCCCACAATTATCAACTTTCTAAGTCTTTCTGAGCAAGAGAAATCGCAAAACATAGTCATTTCTTCATTGCCGTCCAAAAACAATGCTTTTTTACACTCCGGTCTCCCTTTCTCTTGGAAACAATGACTTACATCAATTCTTTTACATAATTCTTGTTTCTCATGACATTTCTAACATTGCCCACAATTATCAACTTTCTAAGTCTTTCTGAGCAGGAGAAATCGCAAAACATAGTCATTTCTTCATTGCCGTCCAAAAACAACGCTTTTTTACACTCCTGTCTCCCTTTCTCTTGGAAACAATGACTTACATCAATTCTTTTACATAATTCTTGTTTCTCATGACATTTCTAACATTGCCCACAATTATCAACTTTCTAAGTCTTTCTGAGCAGGAGAAATCGCAAAACATAGTCATTTCTTCATTGCCGTCCAAAAACAACGCTTTTTTACACTCCGGTCTCCCTTTCTCTTGGAAACAATGACTTACATCAATTCTTTTACATAATTCTTGTTTCTCATGACATTTCTAACATTGCCCACAATTATCAACTTTCTAAGTCTTTCTGAGCAGGAGAAATCGCAAAACATAGTCATTTCTTCATTGCCGTCCAAAAACAACGCTTTTTTACACTCCTGTCTCCCTTTCTCTTGGAAACAATGACTTACATCAATTCTTTTACATAATTCTTGTTTCTCATGACATTTCTAACATTGCCCACAATTATCAACTTTCTAAGTCTTTCTGAGCAGGAGAAATCGCAAAACATAGTCATTTCTTCATTGCCGTCCAAAAACAACGCTTTTTTACACTCCTGTCTCCCTTTCTCTTGGAAACAATGACTTACATCAATTCTTTTACATAATTCTTGTTTCTCATGACATTTCTTACATTGCCCACAATTATCAACTTTCTAAGTCTTTCTGAGCAGGAGAAATCGCAAAACATAGTCATTTCTTCATTGCCGTTCAAAAACAACGCTTTTTTACACTCCGGTCTCCCTTTCTCTTGGAAACAATGACTTACATCAATTCTTTTACATAATTCTTGTTTCTCATGACATTTCTAACATTGCCCACAATTATCAACTTTCTAAGTCTTTCTGAGCAGGAGAAATCGTAAAACATAGTAATTTCTTCATTGCCGTCCAAAAACAACGCTTTTTTACACTCCAATCTCCCTTTCTCTTGGAAACAATGACTTACATCAATTCTTTTACATAATTCTTGTTTCTCATGACATTTCTAACATTGCCCACAATTATCAACTTTCTAAGTCTTTCTGAGCAGGAGAAATCGCAAAACATAGTCATTTCTTCATTGCCGTCCAAAAACAATGCTTTTTTACACTCCTGTCTCCCTTTCTCTTGGAAACAATGACTTACATCAATTCTTTTACATAATTCTTGTTTCTCATGACATTTCTAACATTGCCCACAATTATCAACTTTCTAAGTCTTTCTGAGCAGGAGAAATCGCAAAACATAGTAATTTCTTCATTGCCGTCCAAAAACAACGCTTTTTTACACTCCTGTCTCCCTTTCTCTTGGAAACAATGACTTACATCAATTCTTTTACATAATTCTTGTTTCTCATGACATTTCTTACATTGCCCACAATTATCAACTTTCTAAGTCTTTCTGAGCAGGAGAAATCGCAAAACATAGTCATTTCTTCATTGCCGTCCAAAAACAACGCTTTTTTACACTCCGGTCTCCCTTTCTCTTGGAAACAATGACTTACATCAATTCTTTTACATAATTCTTGTTTCTCATGACATTTCTAACATTGCCCACAATTATCAACTTTCTAAGTCTTTCTGAGCAGGAGAAATCGCAAAACATAGTAATTTCTTCATTGCCGTCCAAAAACAACGCTTTTTTACACTCCTGTCTCCCTTTCTCTTGGAAACAATGACTTACATCAATTCTTTGACATAATTCTTGTTTCTCATGACATTTCTAACATTGCCCACAATTATCAACTTTCTAAGTCTTTCTGAGCAGGAGAAATCGCAAAACAGTCATTTCTTCATTGCCGTCCAAAAACAATGCTTTTTTACACTCCGGTCTCCCTTTCTCTTGGAAACAATGACTTACATCAATTCTTTTACATAATTCTTGTTTCTCATGACATTTCTAACATTGCCCACAATTATCAACTTTCTAAGTCTTTCTGAGCAGGAGAAATCGCAAAACATAGTCATTTCTTCATTGCCGTCCAAAAACAACGCTTTTTTACACTCCTGTCTCCCTTTCTCTTGGAAACAATGACTTACATCAATTCTTTGACATAATTCTTGTTTCTCATGACATTTCTAACATTGCCCACAATTATCAACTTTCTAAGTCTTTCTGAGCAGGAGAAATCGCAAAACATAGTCATTTCTTCATTGCCGTCCAAAAACAACGCTTTTTTACACTCCTGTCTCCCTTTCTCTTGGAAACAATGACTTACATCAATTCTTTTACATAATTCTTGTTTCTCATGACATTTCTTACATTGCCCACAATTATCAACTTTCTAAGTCTTTCTGAGCAGGAGAAATCGCAAAACATAGTAATTTCTTCATTGCCGTCCAAAAACAACGCTTTTTTACACTCCTGTCTCCCTTTCTCTTGGAAACAATGACTTACATTAATTCTTTTACATAATTCTTGTTTCTCATGACATTTCTTACATTGCCCACAATTATCAACTTTCTAAGTCTTTCTGAGCAGGAGAAATCGCAAAACATAGTCATTTCTTCATTGCCATCCAAAAACAACGCTTTTTTACACTCCTGTCTCCCTTTCTCTTGGAAACAATGACTTACATCAATTCTTTTACATAATTCTTGTTTCTCATGACATTTCTAACATTGCCCACAATTATCAACTTTCTAAGTCTTTCTGAGCAAGAGAAATCGCAAAACAGTCATTTCTTCATTGCCGTCCAAAAACAATGCTTTTTTACACTCCGGTCTCCCTTTCTCTTGGAAACAATGACTTACATCAATTCTTTTACATAATTCTTGTTTCTCATGACATTTCTAACATTGCCCACAATTATCAACTTTCTAAGTCTTTCTGAGCAGGAGAAATCGCAAAACATAGTCATTTCTTCATTGCCGTCCAAAAACAACGCTTTTTTACACTCCTGTCTCCCTTTCTCTTGGAAACAATGACTTACATCAATTCTTTTACATAATTCTTGTTTCTCATGACATTTCTAACATTGCCCACAATTATCAACTTTCTAAGTCTTTCTGAGCAGGAGAAATCGCAAAACATAGTCATTTCTTCATTGCCGTCCAAAAACAACGCTTTTTTACACTCCTGTCTCCCTTTCTCTTGGAAACAATGACTTACATCAATTCTTTTACATAATTCTTGTTTCTCATGACATTTCTTACATTGCCCACAATTATCAACTTTCTAAGTCTTTCTGAGCAGGAGAAATCGCAAAACATAGTCATTTCTTCATTGCCGTCCAAAAACAACGCTTTTTTACACTCCGGTCTCCCTTTCTCTTGGAAACAATGACTTACATCAATTCTTTTACATAATTCTTGTTTCTCATGACATTTCTAACATTGCCCACAATTATCAACTTTCTAAGTCTTTCTGAGCAAGAGAAATCGCAAAACATAGTCATTTCTTCATTGCCGTCCAAAAACAATGCTTTTTTACACTCCGGTCTCCCTTTCTCTTGGAAACAATGACTTACATCAATTCTTTTACATAATTCTTGTTTCTCATGACATTTCTAACATTGCCCACAATTATCAACTTTCTAAGTCTTTCTGAGCAGGAGAAATCGCAAAACATAGTCATTTCTTCATTGCCGTCCAAAAACAACGCTTTTTTACACTCCTGTCTCCCTTTCTCTTGGAAACAATGACTTACATCAATTCTTTTACATAATTCTTGTTTCTCATGACATTTCTTACATTGCCCACAATTATCAACTTTCTAAGTCTTTCTGAGCAGGAGAAATCGCAAAACATAGTCATTTCTTCATTGCCGTCCAAAAACAACGCTTTTTTACACTCCTGTCTCCCTTTCTCTTGGAAACAATGACTTACATCAATTCTTTTACATAATTCTTGTTTCTCATGACATTTCTTACATTGCCCACAATTATCAACTTTCTAAGTCTTTCTAAGCAGGAGAAATCGCAAAACATAGTCATTTCTTCATTGCCGTCCAAAAACAACGCTTTTTTACACTCCGGTCTCCCTTTCTCTTGGAAACAATGACTTACATCAATTCTTTTACATAATTCTTGTTTCTCATGACATTTCTAACATTGCCCACAATTATCAACTTTCTAAGTCTTTCTGAGCAGGAGAAATCGTAAAACATAGTTATTTCTTCATTGCCGTCCAAAAACAACGCTTTTTTACACTCCTGTCTCCCTTTCTCTTGGAAACAATGACTTACATCAATTCTTTTACATAATTCTTGTTTCTCATGACATTTCTAACATTGCCCACAATTATCAACTTTCTAAGTCTTTCTGAGCAGGAGAAATCGCAAAACATAGTCATTTCTTCATTGCCGTCCAAAAACAACGCTTTTTTACACTCCGGTCTCCCTTTCTCTTGGAAACAATGACTTACATCAATTCTTTTACATAATTCTTGTTTCTCATGACATTTCTAACATTGCCCACAATTATCAACTTTCTAAGTCTTTCTGAGCAAGAGAAATCGCAAAACATAGTCATTTCTTCATTGCCGTCCAAAAACAACGCTTTTTTACACTCCGGTCTCCCTTTCTCTTGGAAACAATGACTTACATCAATTCTTTTACATAATTCTTGTTTCTCATGACATTTCTAACATTGCCCACAATTATCAACTTTCTAAGTCTTTCTGAGCAAGAGAAATCGCAAAACAGTCATTTCTTCATTGCCGTCCAAAAACAATGCTTTTTTACACTCCGGTCTCCCTTTCTCTTGGAAACAATGACTTACATCAATTCTTTTACATAATTCTTGTTTCTCATGACATTTCTAACATTGCCCACAATTATCAACTTTCTAAGTCTTTCTGAGCAGGAGAAATCGCAAAACATAGTCATTTCTTCATTGCCGTCCAAAAACAACGCTTTTTTACACTCCTGTCTCCCTTTATCTTGGAAACAATGACTTACATCAATTCTTTTACATAATTCTTGTTTCTCATGACATTTCTAACATTGCCCACAATTATCAACTTTCTAAGTCTTTCTGAGCAGGAGAAATCGCAAAACATAGTCATTTCTTCATTGCCGTCCAAAAACAACGCTTTTTTTACACTCCTGTCTCCCTTTCTCTTGGAAACAATGACTTACATCAATTCTTTTACATAATTCTTGTTTCTCATGACATTTCTTACATTGCCCACAATTATCAACTTTCTAAGTCTTTCTGAGCAGGAGAAATCGCAAAACATAGTCATTTCTTCATTGCCGTCCAAAAACAACGCTTTTTTACACTCCGGTCTCCCTTTCTCTTGGAAACAATGACTTACATCAATTCTTTTACATAATTCTTGTTTCTCATGACATTTCTAACATTGCCCACAATTATCAACTTTCTAAGTCTTTCTGAGCAGGAGAAATCGCAAAACATAGTCATTTCTTCATTGCCGTCCAAAAACAACGCTTTTTTACACTCCTGTCTCCCTTTCTCTTGGAAACAATGACTTACATCAATTCTTTTACATAATTCTTGTTTCTCATGACATTTCTAACATTGCCCACAATTATCAACTTTCTAAGTCTTTCTGAGCAGGAGAAATCGCAAAACATAGTCATTTCTTCATTGCCGTCCAAAAACAACGCTTTTTTACACTCCTGTCTCCCTTTCTCTTGGAAACAATGACTTACATCAATTATTTTACATAATTCTTGTTTCTCATGACATTTCTTACATTGCCCACAATTATCAACTTTCTAAGTCTTTCTGAGCAGGAGAAATCGCAAAACATAGTCATTTATTCATTGCCGTCCAAAAACAACGCTTTTTTACACTCCGGTCTCCCTTTCTCTTGGAAACAATGACTTACATCAATTCTTTTACATAATTCTTGTTTCTCATGACATTTCTAACATTGCCCACAATTATCAACTTTCTAAGTCTTTCTGAGCAGGAGAAATCGTAAAACATAGTAATTTCTTCATTGCCGTCCAAAAACAACGCTTTTTTACACTCCTGTCTCCCTTTCTCTTGGAAACAATGACTTACATCAATTCTTTTACATAATTCTTGTTTCTCATGACATTTCTTACATTGCCCACAATTATCAACTTTCTAAGTCTTTCTGAGCAGGAGAAATCGCAAAACATAGTCATTTCTTCATTGCCGTCCAAAAACAACGCTTTTTTACACTCCTGTCTCCCTTTCTCTTGGAAACAATGACTTACATCAATTCTTTTACATAATTCTTGTTTCTCATGACATTTCTAACATTGCCCACAATTATCAACTTTCTAAGTCTTTCTGAGCAGGAGAAATCGCAAAACATAGTCATTTCTTCATTGCCGTCCAAAAACAACGCTTTTTTACACTCCTGTCTCCCTTTCTCTTGGAAACAATGACTTACATCAATTCTTTTACATAATTCTTGTTTCTCATGACATTTCTTACATTGCCCACAATTATCAACTTTCTAAGTCTTTCTGAGCAGGAGAAATCGCAAAACATAGTAATTTCTTCATTGCCGTCCAAAAACAACGCTTTTTTACACTCCTGTCTCCCTTTCTCTTGGAAACAATGACTTACATCAATTCTTTTACATAATTCTTGTTTCTCATGACATTTCTTACATTGCCCACAATTATCAACTTTCTAAGTCTTTCTGAGCAGGAGAAATCGCAAAACATAGTCATTTCTTCATTGCCTTCCAAAAACAACGCTTTTTTACACTCCTGTCTCCCTTTCTCTTGGAAACAATGACTTACATCAATTCTTTTACATAATTCTTGTTTCTCATGACATTTCTAACATTGCCCACAATTATCAACTTTCTAAGTCTTTCTGAGCAAGAGAAATCGCAAAACAGTCATTTCTTCATTGCCGTCCAAAAACAATGCTTTTTTACACTCCGGTCTCCCTTTCTCTTGGAAACAATGACTTACATCAATTCTTTTACATAATTCTTGTTTCTCATGACATTTCTAACATTGCCCACAATTATCAACTTTCTAAGTCTTTCTGAGCAGGAGAAATCGCAAAACATAGTCATTTCTTCATTGCCGTCCAAAAACAACGCTTTTTTACACTCCTGTCTCCCTTTCTCTTGGAAACAATGACTTACATCAATTCTTTTACATAATTCTTGTTTCTCATGACATTTCTTACATTGCCCACAATTATCAACTTTCTAAGTCTTTCTGAGCAGGAGAAATCGCAAAACATAGTCATTTCTTCATTGCCGTCCAAAAACAACGCTTTTTTACACTCCGGTCTCCCTTTCTCTTGGAAACAATGACTTACATCAATTCTTTTACATAATTCTTGTTTCTCATGACATTTCTAACATTGCCCACAATTATCAACTTTCTAAGTCTTTCTGAGCAGGAGAAATCGCAAAACATAGTCATTTCTTCATTGCCGTCCAAAAACAACGCTTTTTTACACTCCTGTCTCCCTTTCTCTTGGAAACAATGACTTACATCAATTCTTTTACATAATTCTTGTTTCTCATGACATTTCTAACATTGCCCACAATTATCAACTTTCTAAGTCTTTCTGAGCAGGAGAAATCGCAAAACATAGTCATTTCTTCATTGCCGTCCAAAAACAACGCTTTTTTACACTCCTGTCTCCCTTTCTCTTGGAAACAATGACTTACATCAATTATTTTACATAATTCTTGTTTCTCATGACATTTCTTACATTGCCCACAATTATCAACTTTCTAAGTCTTTCTGAGCAGGAGAAATCGCAAAACATAGTCATTTCTTCATTGCCGTCCAAAAACAACGCTTTTTTACACTCCGGTCTCCCTTTCTCTTGGAAACAATGACTTACATCAATTCTTTTACATAATTCTTGTTTCTCATGACATTTCTAACATTGCCCACAATTATCAACTTTCTAAGTCTTTCTGAGCAGGAGAAATCGTAAAACATAGTAATTTCTTCATTGCCGTCCAAAAACAACGCTTTTTTACACTCCTGTCTCCCTTTCTCTTGGAAACAATGACTTACATCAATTCTTTTACATAATTCTTGTTTCTCATGACATTTCTTACATTGCCCACAATTATCAACTTTCTAAGTCTTTCTGAGCAGGAGAAATCGCAAAACATAGTCATTTCTTCATTGCCGTCCAAAAACAACGCTTTTTTACACTCCGGTCTCCCTTTCTCTTGGAAACAATGACTTACATCAATTCTTTTACATAATTCTTGTTTCTCATGACATTTCTAACATTGCCCACAATTATCAACTTTCTAAGTCTTTCTGAGCAAGAGAAATCGCAAAAAAATCATTTCTTCATTGCCGTCCAAAAACAACGCTTTTTTACACTCCGGTCTCCCTTTCTCTTGGAAACAATGACTTACATCAATTCTTTTACATAATTCTTGTTTCTAATGACATTTCTAACATTGCCCACAATTATCAACTTTCTAAGTCTTTCTGAGCAAGAGAAATCGCAAAACAGTCATTTCTTCATTGCCGTCCAAAAACAATGCTTTTTTACACTCCGGTCTCCCTTTCTCTTGGAAACAATGACTTACATCAATTCTTTTACATAATTCTTGTTTCTCATGACATTTCTAACATTGCCCACAATTATCAACTTTCTAAGTCTTTCTGAGCAGGAGAAATCGCAAAACATAGTCATTTCTTCATTGCCGTCCAAAAACAACGCTTTTTTACACTCCTGTCTCCCTTTCTCTTGGAAACAATGACTTACATCAATTCTTTTACATAATTCTTGTTTCTCATGAAATTTCTAACATTGCCCACAATTATCAACTTTCTAAGTCTTTCTGAGCAGGAGAAATCGCAAAACATAGTAATTTCTTCATTGCCGTCCAAAAACAACGCTTTTTTACACTCCTGTCTCCCTTTCTCTTGGAAACAATGACTTACATCAATTCTTTTACATAATTCTTGTTTCTCATGACATTTCTTACATTGCCCACAATTATCAACTTTCTAAGTCTTTCTGAGCAGGAGAAATCGCAAAACATAGTCATTTCTTCATTGCCGTCCAAAAACAACGCTTTTTTACACTCCTGTCTCCTTTTCTCTTGGAAACAATGACTTACATCAATTCTTTTACATAATTCTTGTTTCTCATGACATTTCTAACATTGCCCACAATTATCAACTTTCTAAGTCTTTCTGAGCAAGAGAAATCGCAAAACAGTCATTTCTTCATTGCCGTCCAAAAACAACGCTTTTTTACACTCCGGTCTCCCTTTCTCTTGGAAACAATGACTTACATCAATTCTTTGACATAATTCTTGTTTCTCATGACATTTCTAACATTGCCCACAATTATCAACTTTCTAAGTCTTTCTGAGCAAGAGAAATCGCAAAACAGTCATTTCTTCATTGCCGTCCAAAAACAACGCTTTTTTACACTCCTGTCTCCCTTTCTCTTGGAAACAATGACTTACATCAATTCTTTTACATAATTCTTGTTTCTCATGACATTTCTTACATTGCCCACAATTATCAACTTTCTAAGTCTTTCTGAGCAGGAGAAATCGCAAAACATAGTCATTTCTTCATTGCCGTCCAAAAACAACGCTTTTTTACACTCCTGTCTCCCTTTCTCTTGGAAACAATGACTTACATCAATTCTTTTACATAATTCTTGTTTCTCATGACATTTCTAACATTGCCCACAATTATCAACTTTCTAAGTCTTTCTGAGCAAGAGAAATCGCAAAACAGTCATTTCTTCATTGCCGTCCAAAAACAATGCTTTTTTACACTCCGGTCTTCCTTTCTCTTGGAAACAATGACTTACATCAATTCTTTTACATAATTCTTGTTTCTCATGACATTTCTAACATTGCCCACAATTATCAACTTTCTAAGTCTTTCTGAGCAGGAGAAATCGCAAAACATAGTCATTTCTTCATTGCCGTCCAAAAACAACGCTTTTTTACACTCCTGTCTCCCTTTCTCTTGGAAACAATGACTTACATCAATTCTTTTACATAATTCTTGTTTCTCATGACATTTCTAACATTGCCCACAATTATCAACTTTCTAAGTCTTTCTGAGCAGGAGAAATCGCAAAACATAGTCATTTCTTCATTGCCGTCCAAAAACAACGCTTTTTTACACTCCTGTCTCCCTTTCTCTTGGAAACAATGACTTACATCAATTCTTTTACATAATTCTTGTTTCTCATGACATTTCTTACATTGCCCACAATTATCAACTTTCTAAGTCTTTCTGAGCAGGAGAAATCGCAAAACATAGTCATTTCTTCATTGCCGTCCAAAAACAACGCTTTTTTACACTCCGGTCTCCCTTTCTCTTGGAAACAATGACTTACATCAATTCTTTTACATAATTCTTGTTTCTCATGACATTTCTAACATTGCCCACAATTATCAACTTTCTAAGTCTTTCTGAGCAGGAGAAATCGCAAAACATAGTCATTTCTTCATTGCCGTCCAAAAACAACGCTTTTTTACACTCCTGTCTCCCTTTCTCTTGGAAACAATGACTTACATCAATTCTTTTACATAATTCTTGTTTCTCATGACATTTCTAACATTGCCCACAATTATCAACTTTCTAAGTCTTTCTGAGCAGGAGAAATCGCAAAACATAGTCATTTCTTCATTGCCGTCCAAAAACAACGCTTTTTTACACTCCTGTCTCCCTTTCTCTTGGAAACAATGACTTACATCAATTCTTTTACATAATTCTTGTTTCTCATGACATTTCTTACATTGCCCACAATTATCAACTTTCTAAGTCTTTCTGAGCAGGAGAAATCGCAAAACATAGTCATTTCTTCATTGCCGTCCAAAAACAACGCTTTTTTACACTCCGGTCTCCCTTTCTCTTGGAAACAATGACTTACATCAATTCTTTTACATAATTCTTGTTTCTCATGACATTTCTAACATTGCCCACAATTATCAACTTTCTAAGTCTTTCTGAGCAGGAGAAATCGTAAAACATAGTAATTTCTTCATTGCCGTCCAAAAACAACGCTTTTTTACACTCCTGTCTCCCTTTCTCTTGGAAACAATGACTTACATCAATTCTTTTACATAATTCTTGTTTCTCATGACATTTCTTACATTGCCCACAATTATCAACTTTCTAAGTCTTTCTGAGCAGGAGAAATCGCAAAACATAGTCATTTCTTCATTGCCGTCCAAAAACAACGCTTTTTTACACTCCGGTCTCCCTTTCTCTTGGAAACAATGACTTACATCAATTCTTTTACATAATTCTTGTTTCTCATGACATTTCTAACATTGCCCACAATTATCATTTTTCTAAGTCTTTCTGAGCAAGAGAAATCGCAAAAAAATCATTTCTTCATTGCCGTCCAAAAACAACGCTTTTTTACACTCCGGTCTCCCTTTCTCTTGGAAACAATGACTTACATCAATTCTTTTACATAATTCTTGTTTCTCATGA
>NW_027447416.1:0-31725 GCF_038048845.1 Mixophyes fleayi | reverse complement strand
TCATAGAAAGTTGATAATTGTGGGCAATGTTAGAAATGTCATGAGAAACAAAAATTATGTAAAAGAATTGATGTAAGTCATTGTTTCCAAGAGAAAGGGAGACCGGAGTGTAAAAAAGCGTTGTTTTTGGACGGCAATGAAGAAAAGACTATGTTTTGCGATTTCTCCTGCTCAGAAAGACTTAGAAAGTTGATAATTGTGGGCAATGTTAGAAATGTCATGAGAAACAAGAATTATGTAAAAGAATTGATGTAAGTCATTGTTTCCAAGAGAAAGGGAGACAGGAGTGTAAAAAGCGTTGTTTTTGGACGGCAATGAAGAAATGACTATGTTTTGCGATTTCTCCTGCTCAGAAAGACTTAGAAAGTTGATAATTGTGGGCAATGTTAGAAATGTCATGAGAAACAAGAATTATGTAAAAGAATTGATGTAAGTCATTGTTTCCAAGAGAAAGGGAGACCGGAGTGTAAAAAAGCGTTGTTTTTGGACGGCAATGAAGAAATGACTGTTTTGCGATTTCTCTTGCTCAGAAAGACTTAGAAAGTTGATAATTGTGGGCAATGTTAGAAATGTCATGAGAAACAAGAATTATGTAAAAGAATTGATGTAAGTCATTGTTTCCAAGAGAAAGGGAGACCGGAGTGTAAAAAAGCGTTGTTTTTGGACGGCAATGAAGAAATTGACTATGTTTTGCGATTTCTCCTGCTCAGAAAGACTTAGAAAGTTGATAATTGTGGGCAATGTTAGAAATGTCATGAGAAACAAGAATTATGTAAAAGAATTGATGTAAGTCATTGTTTCCAAGAGAAAGGGAGACAGGAGTGTAAAAAAGCGTTGTTTTTGGACGGCAATGAAGAAATGACTATGTTTTGCGATTTCTCCTGCTCAGAAAGACTTAGAAAGTTGATAATTGTGGGCAATGTTAGAAATGTCATGAGAAACAAGAATTATGTAAAAGAATTGATGTAAGTCATTGTTTCCAAGAGAAAGGGAGACCGGAGTGTAAAAAAGCGTTGTTTTTGGACGGCAATGAAGAAATGACTATGTTTTGCGATTTCTCCTGCTCAGAAAGACTTAGAAAGTTGATAATTGTGGGCAATGTTAGAAATGTCATGAGAAACAAGAATTATGTAAAAGAATTGATGTAAGTCATTGTTTCCAAGAGAAAGGGAGACCGGAGTGTAAAAAAGCGTTGTTTTTGGACGGCAATGAAGAAATGACTATGTTTTGCGATTTCTCCTGCTCAGAAAGACTTAGAAAGTTGATAATTGTGGGCAATGTTAGAAATGTCATGAGAAACAAGAATTATGTAAAAGAATTGATGTAAGTCATTGTTTCCAAGAGAAAGGGAGACCGGAGTGTAAAAAAGCGTTGTTTTTGGACGGCAATGAAGAAATGACTATGTTTTTGCGATTTCTCCTGCTCAGAAAGACTTAGAAAGTTGATAACTGTGGGCAATGTTAGAAATGTCATGAGAAACAAGAATTATGTAAAAGAATTGATGTAAGTCATTGTTTCCAAGAGAAAGGGAGACCGGAGTGTAAAAAAGCGTTGTTTTTGGACGGCAATGAAGAAATGACTATGTTTTGCGATTTCTCCTGCTCAGAAAGACTTAGAAAGTTGATAATTGTGGGCAATGTTAGAAATGTCATGAGAAACAAGAATTATGTAAAAGAATTGATGTAAGTCATTGTTTCCAAGAGAAAGGGAGACCGGAGTGTAAAAAAGCGTTGTTTTTGGACGGCAATGAAGAAATGACTGTTTTGCGATTTCTCTTGCTCAGAAAGACTTAGAAAGTTGATAATTGTGGGCAATGTTAGAAATGTCATGAGAAACAAGAATTATGTAAAAGAATTGATGTAAGTCATTGTTTCCAAGAGAAAGGGAGACCGGAGTGTAAAAAAGCGTTGTTTTTGGACGGCAATGAAGAAATGACTGTTTTGCGATTTCTCTTGCTCAGAAAGACTTAGAAAGTTGATAATTGTGGGCAATGTTAGAAATGTCATGAGAAACAAGAATTATGTAAAAGAATTGATGTAAGTCATTGTTTCCAAGAGAAAGGGAGACCGGAGTGTAAAAAAGCGTTGTTTTTGGACGGCAATGAAGAAATGACTATGTTTTGCGATTTCTCCTGCTCAGAAAGACTTAGAAAGTTGATAATTGTGGGCAATGTTAGAAATGTCATGAGAAACAAGAATTATGTAAAAGAATTGATGTAAGTCATTGTTTCCAAGAGAAAGGGAGACCGGAGTGTAAAAAAGCATTGTTTTTGGACGGCAATGAAGAAATGACTATGTTTTGCGATTTCTCCTGCTCAGAAAGACTTAGAAAGTTGATAATTGTGGGCAATGTTAGAAATGTCATGAGAAACAGGAATTATGTAAAAGAATTGATGTAAGTCATTGTTTCCAAGAGAAAGGGAGACAGGAGTGTAAAAAAGCGTTGTTTTTGGACGGCAATGAAGAAATGACTGTTTTGCGATTTCTCTTGCTCAGAAAGACTTAGAAAGTTGATAATTGTGGGCAATGTTAGAAATGTCATGAGAAACAAGAATTATGTAAAAGAATTTATGTAAGTCATTGTTTCCAAGAGAAAGGGAGACCGGAGTGTAAAAAAGCGTTGTTTTTGGACGGCAATGAAGAAATGACTATGTTTTGCGATTTCTCCTGCTCAGAAAGACTTAGAAAGTTGATAATTGTGGGCAATGTTAGAAATGTCATGAGAAACAAGAATTATGTAAAAGAATTGATGTAAGTCATTGTTTCCAAGAGAAAGGGAGACCGGAGTGTAAAAAAGCGTTGTTTTTGGACGGCAATGAAGAAATGACTGTTTTGCGATTTCTCTTGCTCAGAAAGACTTAGAAAGTTGATAATTGTGGGCAATGTTAGAAATGTCATGAGAAACAAAAATTATGTAAAAGAATTGATGTAAGTCATTGTTTCCAAGAGAAAGGGAGACCGGAGTGTAAAAAAGCGTTGTTTTTGGACGGCAATGAAGAAAAGACTATGTTTTGCGATTTCTCCTGCTCAGAAAGACTTAGAAAGTTGATAATTGTGGGCAATGTTAGAAATGTCATGAGAAACAAGAATTATGTAAAAGAATTGATGTAAGTCATTGTTTCCAAGAGAAAGGGAGACAGGAGTGTAAAAAAGCGTTGTTTTTGGACGGCAATGAAGAAATGACTATGTTTTGCGATTTCTCCTGCTCAGAAAGACTTAGAAAGTTGATAATTGTGGGCAATGTTAGAAATGTCATGAGAAACAAGAATTATGTAAAAGAATTGATGTAAGTCATTGTTTCCAAGAGAAAGGGAGACCGGAGTGTAAAAAAGCGTTGTTTTTGGACGGCAATGAAGAAATGACTGTTTTGCGATTTCTCTTGCTCAGAAAGACTTAGAAAGTTGATAATTGTGGGCAATGTTAGAAATGTCATGAGAAACAAGAATTATGTAAAAGAATTGATGTAAGTCATTGTTTCCAAGAGAAAGGGAGACCGGAGTGTAAAAAAGCGTTGTTTTTGGACGGCAATGAAGAAATGACTATGTTTTGCGATTTCTCCTGCTCAGAAAGACTTAGAAAGTTGATAATTGTGGGCAATGTTAGAAATGTCATGAGAAACAAGAATTATGTAAAAGAATTGATGTAAGTCATTGTTTCCAAGAGAAAGGGAGACAGGAGTGTAAAAAAGCGTTGTTTTTGGACGGCAATGAAGAAATGACTATGTTTTGCGATTTCTCCTGCTCAGAAAGACTTAGAAAGTTGATAATTGTGGGCAATGTTAGAAATGTCATGAGAAACAAGAATTATGTAAAAGAATTGATGTAAGTCATTGTTTCCAAGAGAAAGGGAGACCGGAGTGTAAAAAAGCGTTGTTTTTGGACGGCAATGAAGAAATGACTATGTTTTGCGATTTCTCCTGCTCAGAAAGACTTAGAAAGTTGATAATTGTGGGCAATGTTAGAAATGTCATGAGAAACAAGAATTATGTAAAAGAATTGATGTAAGTCATTGTTTCCAAGAGAAAGGGAGACCGGAGTGTAAAAAAGCGTTGTTTTTGGACGGCAATGAAGAAATGACTATGTTTTGCGATTTCTCCTGCTCAGAAAGACTTAGAAAGTTGATAATTGTGGGCAATGTTAGAAATGTCATGAGAAACAAGAATTATGTAAAAGAATTGATGTAAGTCATTGTTTCCAAGAGAAAGGGAGACCGGAGTGTAAAAAAGCGTTGTTTTTGGACGGCAATGAAGAAATGACTATGTTTTGCGATTTCTCCTGCTCAGAAAGACTTAGAAAGTTGATAACTGTGGGCAATGTTAGAAATGTCATGAGAAACAAGAATTATGTAAAAGAATTGATGTAAGTCATTGTTTCCAAGAGAAAGGGAGACCGGAGTGTAAAAAAGCGTTGTTTTTGGACGGCAATGAAGAAATGACTATGTTTTGCGATTTCTCCTGCTCAGAAAGACTTAGAAAGTTGATAATTGTGGGCAATGTTAGAAATGTCATGAGAAACAAGAATTATGTAAAAGAATTGATGTAAGTCATTGTTTCCAGAGAAAGGGAGACCGGAGTGTAAAAAAGCGTTGTTTTTGGACGGCAATGAAGAAATGACTGTTTTGCGATTTCTCTTGCTCAGAAAGACTTAGAAAGTTGATAATTGTGGGCAATGTTAGAAATGTCATGAGAAACAAGAATTATGTAAAAGAATTGATGTAAGTCATTGTTTCCAAGAGAAAGGGAGACCGGAGTGTAAAAAAGCGTTGTTTTGGACGGCAATGAAGAAATGACTATGTTTTGCGATTTCTCCTGCTCAGAAAGACTTAGAAAGTTGATAATTGTGGGCAATGTTAGAAATGTCATGAGAAACAAGAATTATGTAAAAGAATTGATGTAAGTCATTGTTTCCAAGAGAAAGGGAGACCGGAGTGTAAAAAAGCATTGTTTTTGGACGGCAATGAAGAAATGACTATGTTTTGCGATTTCTCCTGCTCAGAAAGACTTAGAAAGTTGATAATTGTGGGCAATGTTAGAAATGTCATGAGAAACAAGAATTATGTAAAAGAATTGATGTAAGTCATTGTTTCCAAGAGAAAGGGAGACAGGAGTGTAAAAAAAGCGTTGTTTTTGGACGGCAATGAAGAAATGACTGTTTTGCGATTTCTCTTGCTCAGAAAGACTTAGAAAGTTGATAATTGTGGGCAATGTTAGAAATGTCATGAGAAACAAGAATTATGTAAAAGAATTGATGTAAGTCATTGTTTCCAAGAGAAAGGGAGACCGGAGTGTAAAAAAGCGTTGTTTTTGGACGGCAATGAAGAAAAGACTATGTTTTGCGATTTCTCCTGCTCAGAAAGACTTAGAAAGTTGATAATTGTGGGCAATGTTAGAAATGTCATGAGAAACAAGAATTATGTAAAAGAATTGATGTAAGTCATTGTTTCCAAGAGAAAGGGAGACAGGAGTGTAAAAAAGCGTTGTTTTTGGACGGCAATGAAGAAATGACTATGTTTTGCGATTTCTCCTGCTCAGAAAGACTTAGAAAGTTGATAATTGTGGGCAATGTTAGAAATGTCATGAGAAACAAGAATTATGTAAAAGAATTGATGTAAGTCATTGTTTCCAAGAGAAAGGGAGACCGGAGTGTAAAAAAGCGTTGTTTTTGGACGGCAATGAAGAAATGACTGTTTTGCGATTTCTCTTGCTCAGAAAGACTTAGAAAGTTGATAATTGTGGGCAATGTTAGAAATGTCATGAGAAACAAGAATTATGTAAAAGAATTGATGTAAGTCATTGTTTCCAAGAGAAAGGGAGACCGGAGTGTAAAAAAGCGTTGTTTTTGGACGGCAATGAAGAAATGACTATGTTTTGCGATTTCTCCTGCTCAGAAAGACTTAGAAAGTTGATAATTGTGGGCAATGTTAGAAATGTCATGAGAAACAAGAATTATGTAAAAGAATTGATGTAAGTCATTGTTTCCAAGAGAAAGGGAGACAGGAGTGTAAAAAAGCGTTGTTTTTGGACGGCAATGAAGAAATGACTATGTTTTGCGATTTCTCCTGCTCAGAAAGACTTAGAAAGTTGATAATTGTGGGCAATGTTAGAAATGTCATGAGAAACAAGAATTATGTAAAAGAATTGATGTAAGTCATTGTTTCCAAGAGAAAGGGAGACCGGAGTGTAAAAAAGCGTTGTTTTTGGACGGCAATGAAGAAATGACTATGTTTTGCGATTTCTCCTGCTCAGAAAGACTTAGAAAGTTGATAATTGTGGGCAATGTTAGAAATGTCATGAGAAACAAGAATTATGTAAAAGAATTGATGTAAGTCATTGTTTCCAAGAGAAAGGGAGACAGGAGTGTAAAAAAGCGTTGTTTTTGGACGGCAATGAAGAAATGACTATGTTTTGCGATTTCTCCTGCTCAGAAAGACTTAGAAAGTTGATAATTGTGGGCAATGTTAGAAATGTCATGAGAAACAAGAATTATGTAAAAGAATTGATGTAAGTCATTGTTTCCAAGAGAAAGGGAGACCGGAGTGTAAAAAAGCGTTGTTTTTGGACGGCAATGAAGAAATGACTGTTTTGCGATTTCTCTTGCTCAGAAAGACTTAGAAAGTTGATAATTGTGGGCAATGTTAGAAATGTCATGAGAAACAAGAATTATGTAAAAGAATTGATGTAAGTCATTGTTTCCAAGAGAAAGGGAGACCGGAGTGTAAAAAAGCGTTGTTTTTGGACGGCAATGAAGAAATGAGTATGTTTTGCGATTTCTCCTGCTCAGAAAGACTTAGAAAGTTGATAATTGTGGGCAATGTTAGAAATGTCATGAGAAACAAGAATTATGTAAAAGAATTGATGTAAGTCATTGTTTCCAAGAGAAAGGGAGACAGGAGTGTAAAAAAGCGTTGTTTTTGGACGGCAATGAAGAAATGACTATGTTTTGCGATTTCTCCTACTCAGAAAGACTTAGAAAGTTGATAATTGTGGGCAATGTTAGAAATGTCATGAGAAACAAGAATTATGTAAAAGAATTGATGTAAGTCATTGTTTCCAAGAGAAAGGGAGACCGGAGTGTAAAAAAGCGTTGTTTTTGGACGGCAATGAAGAAATGACTATGTTTTGCGATTTCTCCTGCTCAGAAAGACTTAGAAAGTTGATAATTGTGGGCAATGTTAGAAATGTCATGAGAAACAAGAATTATGTAAAAGAATTGATGTAAGTCATTGTTTCCAAGAGAAAGGGAGACAGGAGTGTAAAAAAGCGTTGTTTTTGGACGGCAATGAAGAAATCACTATGTTTTGCGATTTCTCCTGCTCAGAAAGACTTAGAAAGTTGATAATTGTGGGCAATGTTAGAAATGTCATGAGAAACAAGAATTATGTAAAAGAATTGATGTAAGTCATTGTTTCCAAGAGAAAGGGAGACCGGAGTGTAAAAAAGCGTTGTTTTTGGACGGCAATGAAGAAATGACTGTTTTGCGATTTCTCTTGCTCAGAAAGACTTAGAAAGTTGATAATTGTGGGCAATGTTAGAAATGTCATGAGAAACAAGAATTATGTAAAAGAATTGATGTAAGTCATTGTTTCCAAGAGAAAGGGAGACCGGAGTGTAAAAAAGCGTTGTTTTTGGACGGCAATGAAGAAATGACTATGTTTTGCGATTTCTCCTGCTCAGAAAGACTTAGAAAGTTGATAATTGTGGGCAATGTTAGAAATGTCATGAGAAACAAGAATTATGTAAAAGAATTGATGTAAGTCATTGTTTCCAAGAGAAAGGGAGACCGGAGTGTAAAAAAGCATTGTTTTTGGACGGCAATGAAGAAATGACTATGTTTTGCGATTTCTCCTGCTCAGAAAGACTTAGAAAGTTGATAATTGTGGGCAATGTTAGAAATGTCATGAGAAACAGGAATTATGTAAAAGAATTGATGTAAGTCATTGTTTCCAAGAGAAAGGGAGACAGGAGTGTAAAAAAGCGTTGTTTTTGGACGGCAATGAAGAAATGACTGTTTTGCGATTTCTCTTGCTCAGAAAAACTTAGAAAGTTGATAATTGTGGGCAATGTTAGAAATGTCATGAGAAACAAGAATTATGTAAAAGAATTGATGTAAGTCATTGTTTCCAAGAGAAAGGGAGACCGGAGTGTAAAAAAGCATTGTTTTTGGACGGCAATGAAGAAATGACTATGTTTTGCGATTTCTCCTGCTCAGAAAGACTTAGAAAGTTGATAATTGTGGGCAGTGTTAGAAATGTCATGAGAAACAAGAATTATGTAAAAGAATTGATGTAAGTCATTGTTTCCAAGAGAAAGGGAGACAGGAGTGTAAAAAAGCGTTGTTTTTGGACGGCAATGAAGAAATGACTGTTTTGCGATTTCTCTTGCTCAGAAAGACTTAGAAAGTTGATAATTGTGGGCAATGTTAGAAATGTCATGAGAAACAAGAATTATGTAAAAGAATTTATGTAAGTCATTGTTTCCAAGAGAAAGGGAGACCGGAGTGTAAAAAAGCGTTGTTTTTGGACGGCAATGAAGAAATGACTATGTTTTGCGATTTCTCCTGCTCAGAAAGACTTAGAAAGTTGATAATTGTGGGCAATGTTAGAAATGTCATGAGAAACAAGAATTATGTAAAAGAATTGATGTAAGTCATTGTTTCCAAGAGAAAGGGAGACCGGAGTGTAAAAAAGCGTTGTTTTTGGACGGCAATGAAGAAATGACTGTTTTGCGATTTCTCTTGCTCAGAAAGACTTAGAAAGTTGATAATTGTGGGCAATGTTAGAAATGTCATGAGAAACAAGAATTATGTAAAAGAATTGATGTAAGTCATTGTTTCCAAGAGAAAGGGAGACCGGAGTGTAAAAAAGCGTTGTTTTTGGACGGCAATGAAGAAAAGACTATGTTTTGCGATTTCTCCTGCTCAGAAAGACTTAGAAAGTTGATAATTGTGGGCAATGTTAGAAATGTCATGAGAAACAAGAATTATGTAAAAGAATTGATGTAAGTCATTGTTTCCAAGAGAAAGGGAGACAGGAGTGTAAAAAAGCGTTGTTTTTGGACGGCAATGAAGAAATGACTATGTTTTGCGATTTCTCCTGCTCAGAAAGACTTAGAAAGTTGATAATTGTGGGCAATGTTAGAAATGTCATGAGAAACAAGAATTATGTAAAAGAATTGATGTAAGTCATTGTTTCCAAGAGAAAGGGAGACCGGAGTGTAAAAAAGCGTTGTTTTTGGACGGCAATGAAGAAATGACTGTTTTGCGATTTCTCTTGCTCAGAAAGACTTAGAAAGTTGATAATTGTGGGCAATGTTAGAAATGTCATGAGAAACAAGAATTATGTAAAAGAATTGATGTAAGTCATTGTTTCCAAGAGAAAGGGAGACCGGAGTGTAAAAAAGCGTTGTTTTTGGACGGCAATGAAGAAATGACTATGTTTTGCGATTTCTCCTGCTCAGAAAGACTTAGAAAGTTGATAATTGTGGGCAATGTTAGAAATGTCATGAGAAACAAGAATTATGTAAAAGAATTGATGTAAGTCATTGTTTCCAAGAGAAAGGGAGACAGGAGTGTAAAAAAGCGTTGTTTTTGGACGGCAATGAAGAAATGACTATGTTTTGCGATTTCTCCTGCTCAGAAAGACTTAGAAAGTTGATAATTGTGGGCAATGTTAGAAATGTCATGAGAAACAAGAATTATGTAAAAGAATTGATGTAAGTCATTGTTTCCAAGAGAAAGGGAGACCGGAGTGTAAAAAAGCGTTGTTTTTGGACGGCAATGAAGAAATGACTATGTTTTGCGATTTCTCCTGCTCAGAAAGACTTAGAAAGTTGATAATTGTGGGCAATGTTAGAAATGTCATGAGAAACAAGAATTATGTAAAAGAATTGATGTAAGTCATTGTTTCCAAGAGAAAGGGAGACCGGAGTGTAAAAAAGCGTTGTTTTTGGACGGCAATGAAGAAATGACTATGTTTTGCGATTTCTCCTGCTCAGAAAAACTTAGAAAGTTGATAATTGTGGGCAATGTTAGAAATGTCATGAGAAACAAGAATTATGTAAAAGAATTGATGTAAGTCATTGTTTCCAAGAGAAAGGGAGACCGGAGTGTAAAAAAGCGTTGTTTTTGGACGGCAATGAAGAAATGACTATGTTTTGCGATTTCTCCTGCTCAGAAAGACTTAGAAAGTTGATAACTGTGGGCAATGTTAGAAATGTCATGAGAAACAAGAATTATGTAAAAGAATTGATGTAAGTCATTGTTTCCAAGAGAAAGGGAGACCGGAGTGTAAAAAAGCGTTGTTTTTGGACGGCAATGAAGAAATGACTATGTTTTGCGATTTCTCCTGCTCAGAAAGACTTAGAAAGTTGATAATTGTGGGCAATGTTAGAAATGTCATGAGAAACAAGAATTATGTAAAAGAATTGATGTAAGTCATTGTTTCCAAGAGAAAGGGAGACCGGAGTGTAAAAAAGCGTTGTTTTTGGACGGCAATGAAGAAATGACTGTTTTGCGATTTCTCTTGCTCAGAAAGACTTAGAAAGTTGATAATTGTGGGCAATGTTAGAAATGTCATGAGAAACAAGAATTATGTAAAAGAATTGATGTAAGTCATTGTTTCCAAGAGAAAGGGAGACCGGAGTGTAAAAAAGCGTTGTTTTTGGACGGCAATGAAGAAATGACTATGTTTTGCGATTTCTCCTGCTCAGAAAGACTTAGAAAGTTGATAATTGTGGGCAATGTTAGAAATGTCATGAGAAACAAGAATTATGTAAAAGAATTGATGTAAGTCATTGTTTCCAAGAGAAAGGGAGACCGGAGTGTAAAAAAGCATTGTTTTTGGACGGCAATGAAGAAATGACTATGTTTTGCGATTTCTCCTGCTCAGAAAGACTTAGAAAGTTGATAATTGTGGGCAATGTTAGAAATGTCATGAGAAACAAGAATTATGTAAAAGAATTGATGTAAGTCATTGTTTCCAAGAGAAAGGGAGACAGGAGTGTAAAAAAGCGTTGTTTTTGGACGGCAATGAAGAAATGACTGTTTTGCGATTTCTCTTGCTCAGAAAGACTTAGAAAGTTGATAATTGTGGGCAATGTTAGAAATGTCATGAGAAACAAGAATTATGTAAAAGAATTGATGTAAGTCATTGTTTCCAAGAGAAAGGGAGACCGGAGTGTAAAAAAGCGTTGTTTTTGGACGGCAATGAAGAAAAGACTATGTTTTGCGATTTCTCCTGCTCAGAAAGACTTAGAAAGTTGATAATTGTGGGCAATGTTAGAAATGTCATGAGAAACAAGAATTATGTAAAAGAATTGATGTAAGTCATTGTTTCCAAGAGAAAGGGAGACAGGAGTGTAAAAAAGCGTTGTTTTTGGACGGCAATGAAGAAATGACTATGTTTTGCGATTTCTCCTGCTCAGAAAGACTTAGAAAGTTGATAATTGTGGGCAATGTTAGAAATGTCATGAGAAACAAGAATTATGTAAAAGAATTGATGTAAGTCATTGTTTCCAAGAGAAAGGGAGACCGGAGTGTAAAAAAGCGTTGTTTTTGGACGGCAATGAAGAAATGACTGTTTTGCGATTTCTCTTGCTCAGAAAGACTTAGAAAGTTGATAATTGTGGGCAATGTTAGAAATGTCATGAGAAACAAGAATTATGTAAAAGAATTGATGTAAGTCATTGTTTCCAAGAGAAAGGGAGACCGGAGTGTAAAAAAGCGTTGTTTTTGGACGGCAATGAAGAAATGACTATGTTTTGCGATTTCTCCTGCTCAGAAAGACTTAGAAAGTTGATAATTGTGGGCAATGTTAGAAATGTCATGAGAAACAAGAATTATGTAAAAGAATTGATGTAAGTCATTGTTTCCAAGAGAAAGGGAGACAGGAGTGTAAAAAAGCGTTGTTTTTGGACGGCAATGAAGAAATGACTATGTTTTGCGATTTCTCCTGCTCAGAAAGACTTAGAAAGTTGATAATTGTGGGCAATGTTAGAAATGTCATGAGAAACAAGAATTATGTAAAAGAATTGATGTAAGTCATTGTTTCCAAGAGAAAGGGAGACAGGAGTGTAAAAAAGCGTTGTTTTTGGACGGCAATGAAGAAATGACTGTTTTGCGATTTCTCTTGCTCAGAAAGACTTAGAAAGTTGATAATTGTGGGCAATGTTAGAAATGTCATGAGAAACAAGAATTATGTAAAAGAATTGATGTAAGTCATTGTTTCCAAGAGAAAGGGAGACCGGAGTGTAAAAAAGCGTTGTTTTTGGACGGCAATGAAGAAATGACTATGTTTTGCGATTTCTCCTGCTCAGAAAGACTTAGAAAGTTGATGTCACTCACCGGACTGTGAGTGCTTCTTCCCGGACATTTAGGAACCGTGGCCGTTCTCCATCCTGAGGGACTGCGCATGCGCAGCCCTTTCTATACCTCCAGTGTATGTTCCTTTAACTTAATTGGCAGATCAGGCAACCTCCCTATATTAAGCACCTGTGGTCAATACCACGTTGCCTGATCTTGGAGTCTCATTCCCCATGAGTCTCTGAAGGTGTTCCTGTGTTTCCTTGTTTATTCAGCCCTGCTGATTCCTGTGGTTTCCAAACCACTTCTACCTCTGTGGTTTCCAAACCACTTCTGCTACTGTGGTTCCCATACCACTTCTACCATCTACTGTATCATCGTGACTGTGAGCTGATTCCTATCCGCTGCCTCCGTGCACTACAGTCTTCTAATCACTTCAACTCTACCATGTATCATTGGGACTGTTAGCTGATGCCTATCCGCTGCCTCCGTGCATTATAGGCTTCAACCACATCCACTCACCTGTTCATGTTTGTGACTGCCAGCTGATTCCTATCCGCTGCCTCCGTGCACTACAGGCTTCAACCTGCAACGCGTCTGTGTTTCATCATCGTGACTGTTTGGCTGATTCCTATCCGCTGCCTCCGTGCACTACAGTCTTCAACCTGCAACTCGTCTGTGTTTCATCATTGTGACTGCTAGCTGATTCCTATCCGCTGCCTCCGTGCACTACAGTCTTCAACCTGCAACCCGTCTGTGTTTCATCGTGACTGTTTAGCTGATTCCTATCCGCTGCCTCTGTGCGCTTCAGTCTTCAGTCCTTGTCTACTCTACCGTGTTTCCTTGAGTCTGCTGCCACTATTGCTACCCGCTACTCTCCGTGATCATCTGTTCCAGTTCAACTCTGCTCCGGTGTCCCATCGTTACTGCACCTGCTGGTTGCTATTGGTTACCTCCGTGTTCCCGCAGAGACCCGCTGCTGTTACTTCTCAGCGCTACTCATCCATCTACTGCTGATCCGCTCTCCACGCCTTCCTGTGTTCCCTGCTGGTCTACCTACCTGTGCGCTGCACCTGCTAGACCCCTGCTTCACCCATCCAGGGACTTGTATCCTGCTGGCCTCCTGCCCTTCAGGTATCTCTGCACTCCTGTCTGACTGCCTTCTCCTGAACCACGGTATGCATACTTCCCATTGACTGTGCTGTGTATTGCATACCTTGCTGGACTGTGTTGGTTCTCCTCTGGAGTGTACTATCTGCTGACTCTACTGCCATCATTGACTGTGTTATCTTATGCCGGATTACTTCAAGAGACTTTCTATATTGGCAGTGTTGTTCAGTCATTTATACATTTATATTGTGCATATTACTGTGGATCAAAGTCAAGGTGCCCGTGTATATATTGTGTTGCAGCCTCTCCCCGCGCACCTCCTCACATATATATTCAGTAGTACAACTTGCTAGTGGCAGACCACTGACTCCTGTTTACAGTTTCACCTGTTCCAGTATCCTCTCACATAGCAGTGGTACATCTTGCTAACGCAGACCACTGACTCCCCGGATACCTCCACTTGGATTCCATTCCTTCACTCTGACAGCGGTACAACTTGCTATCCGCAGACCGCTGACTCTCATCACCTCCTCGTTTCTGTTGGACATTCCTCCTCACTATAGCAGTGGTACAACTTGCTACCGCAGACCACTGACTACCTTCACGTGTCCTTTGTCCATACAGTTCCTCGTGTATTACTACCTCCATATTGCCAGTGCTGCTAGTCATAGACTTTCCTGAGCATCTCATCATCTGCTATTTCCTGTTCCGTGATCACCCTGCTACCAGAGTACCATATTACCACCTATACTGCTCTGGTAAGCCTATCACCTGGTGATCCCTGGGTAAAGACTCCTAGTGCCCGTGACAGTAAGATCAGGCCATGACAGACCCAGATACGGAACCTACTGCTAAAGAGATGCTGCAGCATCTGGTCAGCCGTGTGGAGCAACAGGATGCTCGCCAACAGCTGTTACTTCAATGTTACCAATCGTTAACCTCCCAAGGAACATCTGGACAGACTGTTACAGCTAGTATTGAAGCTCCTGTGCTTTCCTCCGTTTCCCCAGTGCCATCCCAGGTGTCTACAGCTCCTACGCTTCACCTGCCTACTCCGTCAAAATATGACGGGGACCCCAAAACTTGTAGAGGTTTCCTTAACCAATGTTCAGTCCATTTTGAACTCCAACCTCAAAATTTTTCTACCCATCGTTCCAGAGTGGCCTATCTTATCTCATTGTTTTCTGGACAAGCCCTGGCTTGGGCCTCCCCTCTGTGGGAAAGAAACGATCCAATTCTACAAGATAGTGCCAAATTCATTTCCACGTTCCGAAGTGTGTTCGATGAACCAGGTCGTGTGACCTCCGCTGCTTCCAGCATTCTTCGTTTGCGACAAGGCTCCCATACAGTAGGACAGTATGTCATTCAATTTAGGATCTTAGCCTCTGAACTTCAGTGGAACACTGAAGCATTAGTTGCCGCCTTCTGGCAGGGGCTCTCCGATAAAATTAAAGATGCACTGACTACCCAAGAGCTTCCTTCGTCACTAGAAGATTTGATCTCTCTTTGCCATCGTGTAGACATGAGATTTCGTGAAAGAGAATCTGAGAAAACAACTTCTGCTAAAGCACCTCTTCGTTTAAACCCTCAATTTCGTCCAGTTTCACCTTCTGTGATTCCCATGGAGATAGGACGTTCCAAATTATCTTTAGAAGAGAGGAAACGAAGAGTAAAGAATAGACTCTGTATCTATTGTGCTGATTCCACACATATGCTCAGTTCTTGCCCTAAGAAATCGGGAAATGCCAGGCCCTAACTAGTTCTGGAGAGGTGAAGTTAGGGTCCCTGGAGTCCTCTCCATTGTCTATGAAATCTAAAGTCTGCGCTTTCGATGTTACGATTTCCTTTGCTACCAAATCCTTTGAGTCACAGGCATTGATTGATTCCGGAGCAGCAGGAAATTTCATTTCTAAATCACTAGTGAATCAATGGTCCCTACCAGTGATCACTTTAAAAACACCCATTACTGTGATGGCTATAGATGGATCACGTCTCATCAACGGTCTCATCACCCAGAGTACGTCTCCAGTAACCCTTCAGATTGGTGCACTACACCATGAAGAAATTTCGTTTTTAATTCTTCCAGTTACGACAAGTCCGATTGTCTTAGGCCTTCCATGGCTTCAGTGTCACTCTCCCCAGATTGACTGGCGCACTCCTCAAGTTATGTCTTGGGGGTCTGAATGTCACCAGCGTTGTCTCTCTCAAGTTATTCCTCTTAAAGTACAGCAATCTTCCATCTCATCTTCCTCCCCGGGACTCCCTCCTCAGTATGCTTCATTTGCCGATGTGTTTGATAAAGCTCAGTCTGAACGTCTTCCTCCTCATCGTTCTTGGGATTGTCCGATCGACCTTCTACCTGGCAAGACTCCTCCCAGGGGTCGGGTCTATCCTCTCTCGTTACCTGAAACTCAAGCCACATCTGAGTACATACAGGAGAATCTCCAGCGTGGGTTCATTCGACCTTCCACCTCTCCCGCTGGAGCTGGGTTCTTCTTCGTCAAAAAGAAGGATGGATCATTACGCCCTTGTATAGATTTTCGTGGACTCAACGCCATTACTATCAAGAATCGGTATCCCATTCCGCTGATCACTGAGCTATTTGATCGCATCAAGGGAGCTCGGATATTTACTAAGTTGGATCTTCGTGGTGCCTACAATTTAATTAGAATCCGTTCCGGTGACGAATGGAAGACCGCGTTTAACACCAGAGATGGGCATTACGAATATTTAGTAATGCCCTTCGGGCTGTGTAATGCCCCCGCGGTTTTCCAGGGTTTCATCAATGAGATCTTTCGGGACTTATTATATGTATGTGTCGTTGTCTACCTGGACGACATATTGATCTTCTCACAGGACCTGCCTTCTCATCACCAACATGTGGCAGAGGTCCTCTCCAGACTACGGAAAAACTCGTTGTTCTGTAAATTGGAAAAATGTTCATTCGAGTTACCCCAGATTCCATTCTTGGGGTATATAGTTTCCGGAGTTGGCCTGAAGATGGATCCAGACAAAGTAAATGCTGTACTACATTGGCCTCAGCCAACTACTCTTCGTGCCATCCAGCGTTTTTTAGGTTTTGCCAATTACTATAGACGCTTCATTCAAGACTTCTCATCCATTGCATCTCCCATTGTGGCCTTAACTCGGAAAGGGGCTAATACTAAGCAATGGTCATCTGAGGCTCTCCAAGCCTTTCAAATCCTCAAAGAGTCCTTCTCGTCTGCTCCCATTCTGCGACAACCTGATGTGACACTCCCCTTCTTCCTAGAAGTAGATGCCTCTAATGTGGGCTTAGGAGCTATTCTCTCCCAACGCTCGGAGCAACAAAAATTACATCCTTGTGCCTTCTACTCTCGGGGTCTTCTGCCCGCAGAGAAAAACTATACTATCGGGGACAAGGAGTTGCTGGCCATCAAAGCTGCATTAGAGGAATGGAGATACTTGTTGGAAGGAGCTCGCCATCCGGTGACGATCTTCACGGATCATAAGAACTTGTCATATTTGCAATCTGCTCAATGCTTGAACCCTCGTCAAGCAAGATGGTCTCTTTTCTTTTCCCGTTTTGAATTAATTATAACCTTCAAACCAGCTGCTAAGAACAAGAAGGCTGACGCTCTATCTCGAGCTTTTGTGACGTCCTCTGATGTAGAAGAGGTTCCCAACCATGCTATTCTAGACCCCAAATGTATTTCTCTGGCTGCTTCATCCACCAAAATGCTACCATTTGGGAAGACCCTCGTGCCTCCTACTCTGAGGAGGAAAATCCTTTCGTGGTTCCATGCCTCTCGTTTTTCTGGACACGCCGGTGAACATAAGACCTTTGAGATTCTCTCTCGTAGTTACTGGTGGCCTTCAATGAGGAGAGACGTCAAAGAGTTTATTGCTTCCTGTGATTTATGTTCTCAGTTCAAATCCTCCCGCAGAACTCCAGCAGGGTTGCTGCGACCACTACCCATTCCGTCCAAGCCTTGGACCCATATTAGTATGGATTTCGTTACTGATTTGCCACCAAGTAAGAATCACAATACTATTTGGGTAGTGGTAGACAGATTTTCGAAGATGGCTCATTTCGTCCCTCTGTCCGGTTTACCTTCCTCGTCTACTCTGGCTGAACATTTCATTAAAGAAATCTTCCGCATCCATGGATGTCCGTCTGAGATTGTGTCAGATAGAGGAGTACAATTCGTTTCCAGATTCTGGCGGGCCCTTTGTAAAACCTTGGGCATACGATTAGCACTCTCATCGTCTTACCATCCGCAATCTAACGGACAAACGGAACGAGTCAATCAAGATCTTGAGACTTTTATTAGGATGTTCTCTTCAGCCAACCAAGACAACTGGGTAGAATTGCTCCCTTGGGCTGAATTCGCCCATAACAACATGTACCATGAGTCATCATCCAAAACTCCATTCTTTGTGGTCTACGGTCACCATCCGTCTTTTCCGGAATTTCCTGCCCTCCCGCCCACCCAAGTTCCTGCTGTGGAGACTGCTTGTCAGACCTTCAAAAATATCTGGTCTCAGGTCAAAACCTGTTTAAAGAAGACATCTAACAAATATAAGTCTTTCGCAGATAAGAAGAGGCGGGCTATTCCACCACTAAAAATTGGAGATCGTGTCTGGTTATCTACCAAAAATATTCGTTTGAAGGTTCCATCTATGAAATTCGCCCCTCGTTTTATTGGTCCATATAGGATCATTCAAGTTATCAATCCAGTATGTGTTAAACTTCTTCTTCCTAAGAATCTTCGGATCTCCAATGCCTTCCATGTGTCCTTGCTCAAACCTCTCATCATCAACCGTTTCTCGACTCCTTCCTCAGCACCGCAGCCAGTTCAAGTTCATCAGGAGGAGGATTTCGAGATTACTGAGGTATTGGATGCAAAAATTTCGCGAGGAGTCCTCCGTTTCCTCGTTCATTGGAAGGGCTTTGGTCCTGAAGAGCGTTCATGGATCAAAGCTGAAGATCTTAATGCTCCTGCCCTTCTGAAGAAGTTTTATTCCAAAAATCCGGACAAGCCCGGTTCCAGGCGTTCTGTGCCCACCTTTAAAAGGGGGGGTACTGTCACTCACCGGACTGTGAGTGCTTCTTCCCGGACATTTAGGAACCGTGGCCGTCCTCCATCCTGAGGGACTGCGCATGCGCAGCCCTTTCTATACCTCCAGTGTATGTTCCTTTAACTTAATTGGCAGATCAGGCAACCTCCCTATATTAAGCACCTGTGGTCAATACCACGTTGCCTGATCTTGGAGTCTCATTCCCCATGAGTCTCTGAAGGTGTTCCTGTGTTTCCTTGTTTATTCAGCCCTGCTGATTCCTGTGGTTTCCAAACCACTTCTACCTCTGTGGTTTCCAAACCACTTCTGCTACTGTGGTTCCCATACCACTTCTACCATCTACTGTATCATCGTGACTGTGAGCTGATTCCTATCCGCTGCCTCCGTGCACTACAGTCTTCTAATCACTTCAACTCTACCATGTATCATTGGGACTGTTAGCTGATGCCTACCGCTGCCTCCGTGCATTATAGGCTTCAACCACATCCACTCACCTGTTCATGTTTGTGACTGCCAGCTGATTCCTATCCGCTGCCTCCGTGCACTACAGGCTTCAACCTGCAACGCGTCTGTGTTTCATCATCGTGACTGTTTGGCTGATTCCTATCCGCTGCCTCCGTGCACTACAGTCTTCAACCTGCAACTCGTCTGTGTTTCATCATTGTGACTGCTAGCTGATTCCTATCCGCTGCCTCCGTGCACTACAGTCTTCAACCTGCAACCCGTCTGTGTTTCATCGTGACTGTTTAGCTGATTCCTATCCGCTGCCTCTGTGCGCTTCAGTCTTCAGTCCTTGTCTACTCTACCGTGTTTCCTTGAGTCTGCTGCCACTATTGCTACCCGCTACTCTCCGTGATCATCTGTTCCAGTTCAACTCTGCTCCGGTGTCCCATCGTTACTGCACCTGCTGGTTGCTATTGGTTACCTCCGTGTTCCCGCAGAGACCCGCTGCTGTTACTTCTCAGCGCTACTCATCCATCTACTGCTGATCCGCTCTCCACGCCTTCCTGTGTTCCCTGCTGGTCTACCTACCTGTGCGCTGCACCTGCTAGACCCCTGCTTCACCCATCCAGGGACTTGTATCCTGCTGGCCTCCTGCCCTTCAGGTATCTCTGCACTCCTGTCTGACTGCCTTCTCCTGAACCACGGTATGCATACTTCCCATTGACTGTGCTGTGTATTGCATACCTTGCTGGACTGTGTTGGTTCTCCTCTGGAGTGTACTATCTGCTGACTCTACTGCCATCATTGACTGTGTTATCTTATGCCGGATTACTTCAAGAGACTTTCTATATTGGCAGTGTTGTTCAGTCATTTATACATTTATATTGTGCATATTACTGTGGATCAAAGTCAAGGTGCCCGTGTATATATTGTGTTGCAGCCTCTCCCCGCGCACCTCCTCACATATATATTCAGTAGTACAACTTGCTAGTGGCAGACCACTGACTCCTGTTTACAGTTTCACCTGTTCCAGTATCCTCTCACATAGCAGTGGTACATCTTGCTAACGCAGACCACTGACTCCCCGGATACCTCCACTTGGATTCCATTCCTTCACTCTGACAGCGGTACAACTTGCTATCCGCAGACCGCTGACTCTCATCACCTCCTCGTTTCTGTTGGACATTCCTCCTCACTATAGCAGTGGTACAACTTGCTACCGCAGACCACTGACTACCTTCACGTGTCCTTTGTCCATACAGTTCCTCGTGTATTACTACCTCCATATTGCCAGTGCTGCTAGTCATAGACTTTCCTGAGCATCTCATCATCTGCTATTTCCTGTTCCGTGATCACCCTGCTACCAGAGTACCATATTACCACCTATACTGCTCTGGTAAGCCTATCACCTGGTGATCCCTGGGTAAAGACTCCTAGTGCCCGTGACAGTTGATAATTGTGGGCAATGTTAGAAATGTCATGAGAAACAAGAATTATGTAAAAGAATTGATGTAAGTCATTGTTTCCAAGAGAAAGGGAGACAGGAGTGTAAAAAAGCGTTGTTTTTGGACGGCAATGAAGAAATGACTGTTTTGCGATTTCTCTTGCTCAGAAAGACTTAGAAAGTTGATAATTGTGGGCAATGTTAGAAATGTCATGAGAAACAAGAAATATGTAAAAGAATTGATGTAAGTCATTGTTTCCAAGAGAAAGGGAGACCGGAGTGTAAAAAAGCGTTGTTTTTGGACGGCAATGAAGAAAAGACTATGTTTTGCGATTTCTCCTGCTCAGAAAGACTTAGAAAGTTGATAATTGTGGGCAATGTTAGAAATGTCATGAGAAAGAAGAATTATGTAAAAGAATTGATGTAAGTCATTGTTTCCAAGAGAAAGGGAGACCGGAGTGTAAAAAAGCGTTGTTTTTGGACGGCAATGAAGAAATGACTATGTTTTGCGATTTCTCTTGCTCAGAAAGACTTAGAAAGTTGATAATTGTGGGCAATGTTAGAAATGTCATGAGAAACAAGAATTATGTAAAAGAATTGATGTAAGTCATTGTTTCCAAGAGAAAGGGAGACCGGAGTGTAAAAAAGCGTTGTTTTTGGACGGCAATGAAGAAAAGACTATGTTTTGCGATTTCTCCTGCTCAGAAAGACTTAGAAAGTTGATAATTGTGGGCAATGTTAGAAATGTCATGAGAAACAAGAATTATGTAAAAGAATTGATGTAAGTCATTGTTTCCAAGAGAAAGGGAGACCGGAGTGTAAAAAAGCGTTGTTTTTGGACGGCAATGAAGAAATGACTATGTTTTGCGATTTCTCTTGCTCAGAAAGACTTAGAAAGTTGATAATTGTGGGCAATGTTAGAAATGTCATGAGAAACAAGAATTATGTAAAAGAATTGATGTAAGTCATTGTTTCCAAGAGAAAGGGAGACCGGAGTGTAAAAAAGCGTTGTTTTTGGACGGCAATGAAGAAAAGACTATGTTTTGCGATTTCTCCTGCTCAGAAAGACTTAGAAAGTTGATAATTGTGGGCAATGTTAGAAATGTCATGAGAAACAAGAATTATGTAAAAGAATTGATGTAAGTCATTGTTTCCAAGAGAAAGGGAGACCGGAGTGTAAAAAAGCGTTGTTTTTGGACGGCAATGAAGAAATGACTGTTTTGCGATTTCTCTTGCTCAGAAAGACTTAGAAAGTTGATAATTGTGGGCAATGTTAGAAATGTCATGAGAAACAAGAATTATGTAAAAGAATTGATGTAAGTCATTGTTTCCAAGAGAAAGGGAGACCGGAGTGTAAAAAAGCGTTGTTTTTGGACGGCAATGAAGAAATGACTATGTTTTGCGATTTCTCCTGCTCAGAAAGACTTAGAAAGTTGATAATTGTGGGCAATGTTAGAAATGTCATGAGAAACAAGAATTATGTAAAAGAATTGATGTAAGTCATTGTTTCCAAGAGAAAGGGAGACAGGAGTGTAAAAAAGCGTTGTTTTTGGACGGCAATGAAGAAATGACTATGTTTTGCGATTTCTCCTGCTCAGAAAGACTTAGAAAGTTGATAATTGTGGGCAATGTTAGAAATGTCATGAGAAACAAGAATTATGTAAAAGAATTGATGTAAGTCATTGTTTCCAAGAGAAAGGGAGACCGGAGTGTAAAAAAGCGTTGTTTTTGGACGGCAATGAAGAAATGACTATGTTTTGCGATTTCTCCTGCTCAGAAAGACTTAGAAAGTTGATAATTGTGGGCAATGTTAGAAATGTCATGAGAAACAAGAATTATGTAAAAGAATTGATGTAAGTCATTGTTTCCAAGAGAAAGGGAGACAGGAGTGTAAAAAAGCGTTGTTTTTGGACGGCAATGAAGAAATCACTATGTTTTGCGATTTCTCCTGCTCAGAAAGACTTAGAAAGTTGATAATTGTGGGCAATGTTAGAAATGTCATGAGAAACAAGAATTATGTAAAAGAATTGATGTAAGTCATTGTTTCCAAGAGAAAGGGAGACCGGAGTGTAAAAAAGCGTTGTTTTTGGACGGCAATGAAGAAATGACTGTTTTGCGATTTCTCTTGCTCAGAAAGACTTAGAAAGTTGATAATTGTGGGCAATGTTAGAAATGTCATGAGAAACAAGAATTATGTAAAAGAATTGATGTAAGTCATTGTTTCCAAGAGAAAGGGAGACCGGAGTGTAAAAAAGCGTTGTTTTTGGACGGCAATGAAGAAATGACTATGTTTTGCGATTTCTCCTGCTCAGAAAGACTTAGAAAGTTGATAATTGTGGGCAATGTTAGAAATGTCATGAGAAACAAGAATTATGTAAAAGAATTGATGTAAGTCATTGTTTCCAAGAGAAAGGGAGACCGGAGTGTAAAAAAGCATTGTTTTTGGACGGCAATGAAGAAATGACTATGTTTTGCGATTTCTTATGCTCAGAAAGACTTAGAAAGTTGATAATTGTGGGCAATGTTAGAAATGTCATGAGAAACAGGAATTAAGTAAAAGAATTGATGTAAGTCATTGTTTCCAAGAGAAAGGGAGACAGGAGTGTAAAAAAGCGTTGTTTTTGGACGGCAATGAAGAAATGACTGTTTTGCGATTTCTCTTGCTCAGAAAGACTTAGAAAGTTGATAATTGTGGGCAATGTTAGAAATGTCATGAGAAACAAGAATTATGTAAAAGAATTGATGTAAGTCATTGTTTCCAAGAGAAAGGGAGACCGGAGTGTAAAAAAGCGTTGTTTTTGGACGGCAATGAAGAAATGACTATGTTTTGCGATTTCTCCTGCTCAGAAAGACTTAGAAAGTTGATAATTGTGGGCAATGTTAGAAATGTCATGAGAAACAAGAATTATGTAAAAGAATTGATGTAAGTCATTGTTTCCAAGAGAAAGGGAGACCGGAGTGTAAAAAAGCGTTGTTTTTGGACGGCAATGAAGAAATGACTATGTTTTGCGATTTCTCCTGCTCAGAAAGACTTAGAAAGTTGATAATTGTGGGCAATGTTAGAAATGTCATGAGAAACAAGAATTATGTAAAAGAATTGATGTAAGTCATTGTTTCCAAGAGAAAGGGAGACAGGAGTGTAAAAAAGCGTTGTTTTTGGACGGCAATGAAGAAATGACTATGTTTTGCGATTTCTCCTGCTCAGAAAGACTTAGAAAGTTGATAATTGTGGGCAATGTTAGAAATGTCATGAGAAACAAGAATTATGTAAAAGAATTGATGTAAGTCATTGTTTCCAAGAGAAAGGGAGACCGGAGTGTAAAAAAGCGTTGTTTTTGGACGGCAATGAAGAAATGACTGTTTTGCGATTTCTCTTGCTCAGAAAGACTTAGAAAGTTGATAATTGTGGGCAATGTTAGAAATGTCATGAGAACCAAGAATTATGTAAAAGAATTGATGTAAGTCATTGTTTCCAAGAGAAAGGGAGACCGGAGTGTAAAAAAGCGTTGTTTTTGGACGGCAATGAAGAAATGACTATGTTTTGCGATTTCTCCTGCTCAGAAAGACTTAGAAAGTTGATAATTGTGGGCAATGTTAGAAATGTCATGAGAAACAAGAATTATGTAAAAGAATTGATGTAAGTCATTGTTTCCAAGAGAAAGGGAGACAGGAGTGTAAAAAAGCGTTGTTTTTGGACGGCAATGAAGAAATGACTATGTTTTGCGATTTCTCCTGCTCAGAAAGACTTAGAAAGTTGATAATTGTGGGCAATGTTAGAAATGTCATGAGAAACAAGAATTATGTAAAAGAATTGATGTAAGTCATTGTTTCCAAGAGAAAGGGAGACCGGAGTGTAAAAAAGCGTTGTTTTTGGACGGCAATGAAGAAATGACTATGTTTTGCGATTTCTCCTGCTCAGAAAGACTTAGAAAGTTGATAATTGTGGGCAATGTTAGAAATGTCATGAGAAACAAGAATTATGTAAAAGAATTGATGTAAGTCATTGTTTCCAAGAGAAAGGGAGACAGGAGTGTAAAAAAGCGTTGTTTTTGGACGGCAATGAAGAAATGACTATGTTTTGCGATTTCTCCTGCTCAGAAAGACTTAGAAAGTTGATAATTGTGGGCAATGTTAGAAATGTCATGAGAAACAAGAATTATGTAAAAGAATTGATGTAAGTCATTGTTTCCAAGAGAAAGGGAGACCGGAGTGTAAAAAAGCGTTGTTTTTGGACGGCAATGAAGAAATGACTGTTTTGCGATTTCTCTTGCTCAGAAAGACTTAGAAAGTTGATAATTGTGGGCAATGTTAGAAATGTCATGAGAAACAAGAATTATGTAAAAGAATTGATGTAAGTCATTGTTTCCAAGAGAAAGGGAGACCGGAGTGTAAAAAAGCATTGTTTTTGGACGGCAATGAAGAAATGACTATGTTTTGCGATTTCTCCTGCTCAGAAAGACTTAGAAAGTTGATAATTGTGGGCAATGTTAGAAATGTCATGAGAAACAAGAATTATGTAAAAGAATTGATGTAAGTCATTGTTTCCAAGAGAAAGGGAGACCGGAGTGTAAAAAAGCATTGTTTTTGGACGGCAATGAAGAAATGACTATGTTTTGCGATTTCTCCTGCTCAGAAAGACTTAGAAAGTTGATAATTGTGGGCAATGTTAGAAATGTCATGAGAAACAAGAATTATGTAAAAGAATTGATGTAAGTCATTGTTTCCAAGAGAAAGGGAGACAGGAGTGTAAAAAAGCGTTGTTTTTGGACGGCAATGAAGAAATGACTGTTTTGCGATTTCTCTTGCTCAGAAAGACTTAGAAAGTTGATAATTGTGGGCAATGTTAGAAATGTCATGAGAAACAAGAATTATGTAAAAGAATTGATGTAAGTCATTGTTTCCAAGAGAAAGGGAGACCGGAGTGTAAAAAAGCGTTGTTTTTGGACGGCAATGAAGAAATGACTATGTTTTGCGATTTCTCCTGCTCAGAAAGACTTAGAAAGTTGATAATTGTGGGCAATGTTAGAAATGTCATGAGAAACAAGAATTATGTAAAAGAATTGATGTAAGTCATTGTTTCCAAGAGAAAGGGAGACAGGAGTGTAAAAAAGCGTTGTTTTTGGACGGCAATGAAGAAATGACTATGTTTTGCGATTTCTCCTGCTCAGAAAGACTTAGAAAGTTGATAATTGTGGGCAATGTTAGAAATGTCATGAGAAACAAGAATTATGTAAAAGAATTGATGTAAGTCATTGTTTCCAAGAGAAAGGGAGACCGGAGTGTAAAAAAGCGTTGTTTTTGGACGGCAATGAAGAAATGACTGTTTTGCGATTTCTCTTGCTCAGAAAGACTTAGAAAGTTGATAATTGTGGGCAATGTTAGAAATGTCATGAGAAACAAGAATTATGTAAAAGAATTGATGTAAGTCATTGTTTCCAAGAGAAAGGGAGACCGGAGTGTAAAAAAGCGTTGTTTTTGGACGGCAATGAAGAAATGACTATGTTTTGCGATTTCTCCTGCTCAGAAAGACTTAGAAAGTTGATAATTGTGGGCAATGTTAGAAATGTCATGAGAAACAAGAATTATGTAAAAGAATTGATGTAAGTCATTGTTTCCAAGAGAAAGGGAGAACGGAGTGTAAAAAAGCGTTGTTTTTGGACGGCAATGAAGAAATGACTGTTTTGCGATTTCTCTTGCTCAGAAAGACTTAGAAAGTTGATAATTGTGGGCAATGTTAGAAATGTCATGAGAAACAAGAATTATGTAAAAGAATTGATGTAAGTCATTGTTTCCAAGAGAAAGGGAGACCGGAGTGTAAAAAAGCGTTGTTTTTGGACGGCAATGAAGAAATGACTGTTTTGCGATTTCTCTTGCTCAGAAAGACTTAGAAAGTTGATAATTGTGGGCAATGTTAGAAATGTCATGAGAAACAACAATTATGTAAAAGAATTGATGTAAGTCATTGTTTCCAAGAGAAAGGGAGACCGGAGTGTAAAAAAGCATTGTTTTTGGACGGCAATGAAGAAATGACTATGTTTTGCGATTTCTCCTGCTCAGAAAGACTTAGAAAGTTGATAATTGTGGGCAATGTTAGAAATGTCATGAGAAACAAGAATTATGTAAAAGAATTGATGTAAGTCATTGTTTCCAAGAGAAAGGGAGACCGGAGTGTAAAAAAGCATTGTTTTTGGACGGCAATGAAGAAATGACTATGTTTTGCGATTTCTCCTGCTCAGAAAGACTTAGAAAGTTGATAATTGTGGGCAATGTTAGAAATGTCATGAGAAACAAGAATTATGTAAAAGAATTGATGTAAGTCATTGTTTCCAAGAGAAAGGGAGACAGGAGTGTAAAAAAGCGTTGTTTTTGGACGGCAATGAAGAAATGACTGTTTTGCGATTTCTCTTGCTCAGAAAGACTTAGAAAGTTGATAATTGTGGGCAATGTTAGAAATGTCATGAGAAACAAGAATTATGTAAAAGAATTGATGTAAGTCATTGTTTCCAAGAGAAAGGGAGACCGGAGTGTAAAAAAGCGTTGTTTTTGGACGGCAATGAAGAAATGACTATGTTTTGCGATTTCTCCTGCTCAGAAAGACTTAGAAAGTTGATAATTGTGGGCAATGTTAGAAATGTCATGAGAAACAAGAATTATGTAAAAGAATTGATGTAAGTCATTGTTTCCAAGAGAAAGGGAGACAGGAGTGTAAAAAAGCGTTGTTTTTGGACGGCAATGAAGAAATGACTATGTTTTGCGATTTCTCCTGCTCAGAAAGACTTAGAAAGTTGATAATTGTGGGCAATGTTAGAAATGTCATGAGAAACAAGAATTATGTAAAAGAATTGATGTAAGTCATTGTTTCCAAGAGAAAGGGAGACCGGAGTGTAAAAAAGCGTTGTTTTTGGACGGCAATGAAGAAATGACTGTTTTGCGATTTCTCTTGCTCAGAAAGACTTAGAAAGTTGATAATTGTGGGCAATGTTAGAAATGTCATGAGAAACAAGAATTATGTAAAAGAATTGATGTAAGTCATTGTTTCCAAGAGAAAGGGAGACCGGAGTGTAAAAAAGCGTTGTTTTTGGACGGCAATGAAGAAATGACTATGTTTTGCGATTTCTCCTGCTCAGAAAGACTTAGAAAGTTGATAATTGTGGGCAATGTTAGAAATGTCATGAGAAACAAGAATTATGTAAAAGAATTGATGTAAGTCATTGTTTCCAAGAGAAAGGGAGAACGGAGTGTAAAAAAGTGTTGTTTTTGGACGGCAATGAAGAAATGACTGTTTTGTGATTTCTCTTGCTCAGAAAGACTTAGAAAGTTGATAATTGTGGGCAATGTTACAAATGTCATGAGAAACAAGAATTATGTAAAAGAATTGATGTAAGTCATTGTTTCCAAGAGAAAGGGAGACCGGAGTGTAAAAAAGCGTTGTTTTTGGACGGCAATGAAGAAATGACTATGTTTTGCGATTTCTCCTGCTCAGAAAGACTTAGAAAGTTGATAATTGTGGGCAATGTTAGAAATGTCATGAGAAACAAGAATTATGTAAAAGAATTGATGTAAGTCATTGTTTCCAAGAGAAAGGGAGACCGGAGTGTAAAAAAGCGTTGTTTTTGGACGGCAATGAAGAAATGACTGTTTTGCGATTTCTCTTGCTCAGAAAGACTTAGAAAGTTGATAATTGTGGGCAATGTTAGAAATGTCATGAGAAACAAGAATTATGTAAAAGAATTGATGTAAGTCATTGTTTCCAAGAGAAAGGGAGACCGGAGTGTAAAAAAGCGTTGTTTTTGGACGGCAATGAAGAAATGACTGTTTTGCGATTTCTCCTGCTCAGAAAGACTTAGAAAGTTGATAATTGTGGGCAATGTTAGAAATGTCATGAGAAACAAGAATTATGTAAAAGAATTGATGTAAGTCATTGTTTCCAAGAGAAAGGGAGACCGGAGTGTAAAAAAGCGTTGTTTTTGGACGGCAATGAAGAAATGACTATGTTTTGCGATTTCTCCTGCTCAGAAAGACTTAGAAAGTTGATAATTGTGGGCAATGTTAGAAATGTCATGAGAAACAAGAATTATGTAAAAGAATTGATGTAAGTCATTGTTTCCAAGAGAAAGGGAGAACGGAGTGTAAAAAAGCGTTGTTTTTGGACGGCAATGAAGAAATGACTGTTTTGCGATTTCTCTTGCTCAGAAAGACTTAGAAAGTTGATAATTGTGGGCAATGTTAGAAATGTCATGAGAAACAAGAATTATGTAAAAGAATTGATGTAAGTCATTGTTTCCAAGAGAAAGGGAGACCGGAGTGTAAAAAAGCGTTGTTTTTGGACGGCAATGAAGAAATGACTATGTTTTGCGATTTCTCCTGCTCAGAAAGACTTAGAAAGTTGATAATTGTGGGCAATGTTAGAAATGTCATGAGAAACAAGAATTATGTAAAAGAATTGATGTAAGTCATTGTTTCCAAGAGAAAGGGAGACCGGAGTGTAAAAAAGCGTTGTTTTTGGACGGCAATGAAGAAATGACTGTTTTGCGATTTCTCTTGCTCAGAAAGACTTAGAAAGTTGATAATTGTGGGCAATGTTAGAAATGTCATGAGAAACAAGAATTATGTAAAAGAATTGATGTAAGTCATTGTTTCCAAGAGAAAGGGAGACCGGAGTGTAAAAAAGCGTTGTTTTTGGACGGCAATGAAGAAATGACTGTTTTGCGATTTCTCCTGCTCAGAAAGACTTAGAAAGTTGATAATTGTGGGCAATGTTAGAAATGTCATGAGAAACAAGAATTATGTAAAAGAATTGATGTAAGTCATTGTTTCCAAGAGAAAGGGAGACCGGAGTGTAAAAAAGCGTTGTTTTTGGACGGCAATGAAGAAATGACTATGTTTTGCGATTTCTCCTGCTCAGAAAGACTTAGAAAGTTGATAATTGTGGGCAATGTTAGAAATGTCATGAGAAACAAGAATTATGTAAAAGAATTGATGTAAGTCATTGTTTCCAAGAGAAAGGGAGAACGGAGTGTAAAAAAGCGTTGTTTTTGGACGGCAATGAAGAAATGACTGTTTTGCGATTTCTCTTGCTCAGAAAGACTTAGAAAGTTGATAATTGTGGGCAATGTTAGAAATGTCATGAGAAACAAGAATTATGTAAAAGAATTGATGTAAGTCATTGTTTCCAAGAGAAAGGGAGACCGGAGTGTAAAAAAGCGTTGTTTTTGGACGGCAATGAAGAAATGACTATGTTTTGCGATTTCTCCTGCTCAGAAAGACTTAGAAAGTTGATAATTGTGGGCAATGTTAGAAATGTCATGAGAAACAAGAATTATGTAAAAGAATTGATGTAAGTCATTGTTTCCAAGAGAAAGGGAGACCGGAGTGTAAAAAAGCGTTGTTTTTGGACGGCAATGAAGAAATGACTGTTTTGCGATTTCTCTTGCTCAGAAAGACTTAGAAAGTTGATAATTGTGGGCAATGTTAGAAATGTCATGAGAAACAAGAATTATGTAAAAGAATTGATGTAAGTCATTGTTTCCAAGAGAAAGGGAGACCGGAGTGTAAAAAAGCGTTGTTTTTGGACGGCAATGAAGAAATGACTATGTTTTGCGATTTCTCCTGCTCAGAAAGACTTAGAAAGTTGATAATTGTGGGCAATGTTAGAAATGTCATGAGAAACAAGAATTATGTAAAAGAATTGATGTAAGTCATTGTTTCCAAGAGAAAGGGAGACCGGAGTGTAAAAAAGCGTTGTTTTTGGACGGCAATGAAGAAATGACTGTTTTGCGATTTCTCTTGCTCAGAAAGACTTAGAAAGTTGATAATTGTGGGCAATGTTAGAAATGTCATGAGAAACAAGAATTATGTAAAAGAATTGATGTAAGTCATTGTTTCCAAGAGAAAGGGAGACCGGAGTGTAAAAAAGCGTTGTTTTTGGACGGCAATGAAGAAATGACTATGTTTTGCGATTTCTCCTGCTCAGAAAGACTTAGAAAGTTGATAATTGTGGGCAATGTTAGAAATGTCATGAGAAACAAGAATTATGTAAAAGAATTGATGTAAGTCATTGTTTCCAAGAGAAAGGGAGACAGGAGTGTAAAAAAGCGTTGTTTTTGGACGGCAATGAAGAAATGACTATGTTTTGCGATTTCTCCTGCTCAGAAAGACTTAGAAAGTTGATAATTGTGGGCAATGTTAGAAATGTCATGAGAAACAAGAATTATGTAAAAGAATTGATGTAAGTCATTGTTTCCAAGAGAAAGGGAGACCGGAGTGTAAAAAAGCGTTGTTTTTGGACGGCAATGAAGAAATGACTATGTTTTGCGATTTCTCCTGCTCAGAAAGACTTAGAAAGTTGATAATTGTGGGCAATGTTAGAAATGTCATGAGAAACAAGAATTATGTAAAAGAATTGATGTAAGTCATTGTTTCCAAGAGAAAGGGAGACCGGAGTGTAAAAAAGCGTTGTTTTTGGACGGCAATGAAGAAATGACTATGTTTTGCGATTTCTCCTGCTCAGAAAGACTTAGAAAGTTGATAATTGTGGGCAATGTTAGAAATGTCATGAGAAACAAGAATTATGTAAAAGAATTGATGTAAGTCATTGTTTCCAAGAGAAAGGGAGACAGGAGTGTAAAAAAGCGTTGTTTTTGGACGGCAATGAAGAAATGACTATGTTTTGCGATTTCTCCTGCTCAGAAAGACTTAGAAAGTTGATAATTGTGGGCAATGTTAGAAATGTCATGAGAAACAAGAATTATGTAAAAGAATTGATGTAAGTCATTGTTTCCAAGAGAAAGGGAGACAGGAGTGTAAAAAAGCGTTGTTTTTGGACGGCAATGAAGAAATGACTATGTTTTGCGATTTCTCCTGCTCAGAAAGACTTAGAAAGTTGATAATTGTGGGCAATGTTAGAAATGTCATGAGAAACAAGAATTATGTAAAAGAATTGATGTAAGTCATTGTTTCCAAGAGAAAGGGAGACAGGAGTGTAAAAAAGCGTTGTTTTTGGACGGCAATGAAGAAATGACTATGTTTTGCGATTTCTCCTGCTCAGAAAGACTTAGAAAGTTGATAATTGTGGGCAATGTTAGAAATGTCATGAGAAACAAGAATTATGTAAAAGAATTGATGTAAGTCATTGTTTCCAAGAGAAAGGGAGACCGGAGTGTAAAAAAGCGTTGTTTTTGGACGGCAATGAAGAAATGACTATGTTTTGCGATTTCTCCTGCTCAGAAAGACTTAGAAAGTTGATAATTGTGGGCAATGTTAGAAATGTCATGAGAAACAAGAATTATGTAAAAGAATTGATGTAAGTCATTGTTTCCAAGAGAAAGGGAGACCGGAGTGTAAAAAAGCGTTGTTTTTGGACGGCAATTGA